>NW_013666672.1:235155-298086 GCF_000517525.1 Limulus polyphemus | reverse complement strand
AGGTGAAGAAATGAAAATGATAAGTTAATAACCTTACCCATTTTTTAAGTCAGAAAAAGTGCAGACTACTTTTCTGATGTCTCATGTATTTTAACGCTAACGCATTTGTTCCCCGATAAGTCAACGGTAAGTTTACGGAATTACAACGTTAAAATCCGGGATGCGATTCCTCATGGTGAAGAGTACAGATAATTCACTGTGTAACTTTGCATGAAGAAAACAACAACAGCTAACGTATTTATAATTTTCGTATTAGTGTTCTTCAACGATTTTAATTGTGAAGTTAGAAAAAATTAATTGGTATTAATTTGAACACTAACCACAGCCACCTATATCTACTTAATTTGCATATGAGTCTTCTACCTTAGTCTTTCAATTTTAATTTCGTCTTTTTATATATTTGTTCAACTTAATCTTTATTAATGTTTTTTTATCTTACTCATTTTATAATCAGTTCCAGTTCCTTTTTTATTTTGAACTTCTTTGATTTATCACGTTTTCGTTTTTAAAAATAATTTCTTCAGTTCTTCCTCTATGTTTACTAATGACTACATTTTCTATACCTCATCATCTCATCATAAATCACTATTTTACAGGTGAACAAAAATGCTTTAATAAGGAAGATGCATACAAAATAGCTTGGAATTAAATCATATTCCCAAATTTTATTGTTGGCGTTTTAAAATGTTTATTAAAGTATTTTAGTTTCTTTCTTCATCACTAGATGCTACTATCTGTTAAAAGTTTATCTAATGTCTGAAATATTTTTAACCCTTTAATTTATGAAGTTATGTTTTAGGACTTAAATATTTTTCATGTACCGTAACTAAGTTTAGAGAAAATCGTTAGAAACTTTTGAAAATTGTTCAGAATTTAACATTTATTTTTGTGTTATTTTCCCTTTATGTTTAAAATACTGACATTTTATCTAGAGTGCTGCCACTTAGTGTCGGATTTGAAAACTATGGTCTATCCATAGATAAAGCAGTGAAGTTATCATGGCGAGCAACGATGACGAACCGATGCATTTATACGAAGTTTTCCAAAATTGTTTCAATAAGATAGCGAATAAACAAGGTAATCCATACAAAACTTTGTTTAATATGTTATATTTTAAAAACATCTGCCAAAACGTCATCAAACAAGCTACAGATACTGAATCTGAATAATAACACTTTGAAATTTTATCACGCTAGGAATTATGTTATATTATTTATAATGATATTAATATTTATTAATTAATATTTTAAATAAAAAGAAAGTAACCACCCTTCAGATACAAAAGCACTGTTATAACTACGCAAACTGCTTATACTTTAAAGTGACTGAAGACTATAGTATTAATTTCAATGTTAGTTCTTATTAGAGTTTAAATTTAATATTCGACTTGTATATATATATATATATATAATTATAATACTATATTATTGATACAGGATAGCGAGGTACCGAGTTTCACCCTAAATATCCTAAATTATAGCAGGGACAATATTAACCTAAAGAATAATAATTAATATGATCAGTATTTAATAAATTTCGTTATGTATTTTATCTTATAATAACAATTAGTTTTGTTTAATAACTGATATAAGTTTACTTATAATCGTATGTTTAATACTCATTAGTTATTTTTTTTTTAATTTCTCTTTAAAAATTGCTCTGTATTATTAGCTATGAATAACATAATGTACTAACAGTAATATGATAAAATGTTGATCAAGGCCATGTTTTAACTTGCTTTCATTAGTTACAGTATATAGCATAATGTCTGAAGGGTAGGAAATGGAATCTAATAATAATGAATTCAATTATGCATAGCCCTAAGAAAATGTTTTTGTAATGATGCTGGTGGTAAGATAATTTTTCATTTTATTTTTTGAACTATATAATTGTTGAGAATTAATCTTTCACAGGAATATAAATTATAACAGTAGCCTGTTTCATTAAGTAATTTGGAACTTAATATATTAATATTAAGCAAGGTCATACGCTGTATGAGTTGGATGTTTGACTGGATGTCAAACTGTTTCCATGAAAAAAAGATTATCAGGAAGAAACTTTTAGCAACAGTAACATAATTAAAAGTTTTCTTGGAACATGTTTGACATAATAATCTATTGAAAAACAATTAGTTTAATATCAGTAATTATTCATTAGTGTATCAAATTATACAAGTATTACATATGTATGGGTGTATGTAAGAGCAACAATATCAACAGACATATAATCTATAAGTATTACGGCATAAATATTGAGAATTCAGTCAGAGTAAGCTATAACTAGAATCATGTAATATATATGTATGTTTATGTGGTATATAGAATTCTTAACTATGATAGTTAGATGTAAATGATAATACATTTAAAGCTTATTGATTAAATTTTAGTAGTCAAATACTTGACAGTTTGAAGTGTAATAAATTTCCCTAAATTCTTTTCAGAGTTTTGTACCATTAAAGAGAAAGTGCATTGTCTTGCTATAGCTCTTACGAGCTTAGTATCTGTTGCTTTTTTTTCAACTTCAAAGATGGTTTTAGAGTTAAAACAGAACAGACTAGTTTTGAGACAAATATGTTAGTGGCTATTACATGGGTTACTGAAAGGTTTAAATGCTGTGGCATTTGTTTTAGGGGGTTAATATTTGAAAACTGCATGATATGTAATAGTAAGAGAGACTAAGATACTGGGCTAAGTAGGAAAAATTTTAACAAAGCTTGAAATGTTTTTAACTAGTTTAGTCAAAATTGCAGCAAAAGATTGTATTCCTTAAATACTGGATTCTAATCAAAAGAATGTTTTTAATGGATGGTTTGAGAGTTTACTTTGTAACAAATGGTAAATATAAAGTATTCAGAGATGAACTTTCTTCTAGGTTTCATAACATAAACAAAACAAAAAGTCAAAGCTTAGGGAAGCTATAGAAATATCTTGGATCAGATATGAAACTTGACACAAGTTTTTATGTTTGTATAAAGTATGAAAAAAAGTTAAAGCTTTTAAGATATTTGAATGTTAAAATTTTAATGGAAGATTAGAATAAGACCAAAGAGCTAAACACACTTACTGGAGAAGGAGAAGATGAGTTTCTCCACTTGGCCATTTTTTATAGAGTGATTTTTAAAAATCCTGTTGTTTCTTTGTGGGAAAGCTGAAAATCTTGAATAGAAAAGAATGGACAGTTAGATTTGTTGAGATGTTCATGAAAAAGTTACAATTTAAAATGGCTTCATGGTAGGAACAAAAGATGGTGATAAGTGGTCATAAATGATTAAAAGATTGTAAGTAACAGGTTCTTTAAAGGCTCATTTTGAGACTTTTGCTATTCATTAAAAACGTAAGAAAAAGTAAAGTATAATACTATTTAATGTCATTGATGGCAACGAAATAGTTAATGTATCATCAGGCAAACCATTCTATAACTTTTAACTTAAATGAAAAATATTTTATTAAAAAACAAGTCAATATCTTTAGCTTAGAAAGATCAGAATGTTCTTTTTTAAGTTGAAGGAATTTAATGTTATGCTATAGAGAAGTGTAAAGTAAGTGACATGTGATAAGGAAATAAAAAAAAATTATGCCAGAGGAACATGTTTTCTGAAAGAAAAGAAATTGTTCAGCCAAGTGTTTATTTAATATTGAGAGAAGACTACAAAATGTAAATCATTTCCCTTTTTTTATCAGTATTAAGCTTAGAACATTGGGTGATATTGAAATTGTCCTAGTACAATGTAGGCTCACTGTCACAAGTTTCTAATGTCAGAAATCTAAGAGACGTTTTATGCACTTGGATTCTTATAAAAATGCAGGAAGACTGATTTAATATATCCATGTGTACAATATGAATAGATTAATTGGTAAATAACAAAAGAGCACTGGGTTTAAGAATTTTGTCTTTATAACTTGCAGAGTAACTTAGCTTCTGTTGTCATTTGTACACAAAATCAATGAAACTCCTGAAAATAAAAACAAAAAGTTTAAAATTTGCATGAGTAGTTTTCATAGAAAAAATTTCTTACTTCAGTGAATAGTACAGTAAGGATCACATGTAACTTGAAAACATGCATCTTTTTCACTGGAAGGATGTATGGTTTGTTTTTACAATTCCTGATCTTGACAGAATAGGATAATTGTTCCACTGGGGAAAAAAACAAAAACAAAACACTAATGTTTTCTGTTTCCTAAAATCAAACAAAGCAAGCCACCTATAAATATGTAGTGGCATAATTTAATATACCAGTCTTACTAGGAGTATGTAATGTCATAAAACAAAGCAATGTTGATTAAATTATTTTAAGAGAATGAAACATGAGATTTATATGACAAAAGTAATAACCTATTGTCTATAAACTGATAATGGGAGACATTATTTGAAGGAAGCAATAATGACTTTCCAATTGAAGCCATCTTTCAGTATTAACCATTAACTAGATAAATCTAAAAATGAAGGAGAAAGTAAAGGAATGTTGTTAAAAGCTTAGAACTTCTGCCCAAGATCTTAGATGTGATGAAAGGCATTAACAGAGTTAATTACAATTATTAGTTTAAAACAATTTTTATTATAAGAAGTGTGTTATTTTTATTAATAAAACTAGTCAAATCTCTTAAGAATTTTGAGTTGCATCTTGACCATCATAGTACAAGGAGGTTAAAATGCCATAAAAGTAACAGAAAAAGTTTAGTAAATTTTACTTGTGAAGAGAGGTTCAAAGACTTTTAATTTGTTTTCACTAAGATATATAAAAATTATAAATGACTTGATTTAAAGATTTGAAATTGTTAGAGCTTATAAGTAAACTGTCTATGGGATGCATCTTTGAGTGATAATATTGGTGTAAATACTTGAATATTAGGGTTGATAAATAACAGCCTAAATTGGAAGTTTGGACCTTACTAAAACAGCCTTGGAAGCCTGGATTGTACTAGAAATGGCCTTGGAAGTCCAGAATTTATTTAAAACTACTTTGGAAGTCCAAATCTTATTAACAGCCTGAGAAGTCCAGATCTTGTTAACAACAGTCTTGTAACTTTAGATTTTGTTAACAACAATCTTGGAATTCCAGATCTTGTTAACAATAGTCTTGGAATTCCAGATCTTGTTAACAATAGTCTTGGAGGTCTAGATTTCATCAGAAACAGCTTTTAAAGTCTTGATATTATTAAAAACTATTTTATTATAGCTACAAATATTGGAAATTCCTTTGTTCAAACTTGGTGGATAGGTATACTTAAGTAAAAAGTTACTTTTAGCTTGGACTGGTGACTTAAAGAGGTTTCAATAACGGAGTGACTTTTATTGCTGAGTGCAGCTGTGTCATGAGATTATGTTTCACAGCTCTGACATCTTAAACATTTATAGTCATTTTGTGATCACAACACAATTACAAAATCATCAATGTACATGTATTGCATAGATGAATTTAAGAGATGTTAATGAGCATAGAAGACAAAACCTTAAGAGCTTCTTAGTCGTTACTCCCATTTAAATCTGAAAAGTGTGTAAATGCTATCTATCTTCTTATTTTTTATCCTTCATGACCTACAGATAAACTTCACAATATTTTGCCACTAATGGTAGAAATTTTGATTTGTACAAGACTTTACTGGATTGAATTGACTAACAGACTTTTTGAGAAATCAAAAATGATAGTTTATTGAAACAAATATCCTAATCTTACTTTATACATAAACTTACAGTTACCCGTCTAATCTGAAATGAAGTACATGTTCTAGTAATGTGTGTGTGTCTTTATAAACATTAAAAGGTCTGTATTACTGTTTAATACAATATTGTAAAACTGTACTCTTGGTGACATGTATAATCCGTTTTTAAATAGCATTACTAAATTGTTCTGATAATTGTGATTTCACTTGTGATTCCAAACATTCTTTGTTCCAGATTCCTTTACTGGTATAAAAGATGTTTCTACATATGTTCAGATCATTTCTCAAAAGCAGTGCTATACAGGTTTTAAAATAATAATATTCTTAACACCCATGATTGATTAGAAATTAATTGTAGAATAAGAATTTACTTAATAATTTAAATCTTTATACATGTTAAATGATTAAACTATATTTATGAGAATTGGCTGTCTAGGTACAATGTAAGATACAGATCATCATGCATTGTCACTGCATGTCAACTATAGCTGGATGCTTTTAGCATGTTCAGGGCAGCTGCAAATTAAATAATTAGATATCCATTTTATGATGTTACTATAGCATGTAGTCTACAAAGATATTTACACTATAGTGTGCGATCTACACAGATACTATCATCATCACCATTTTAACTTTTGTTTATTTGCAATTAGCGCCATTTATTATAAATAATGCTTTTAAACTAATAAAGTACAAAATACCATTAGATGACGTTTTTGGGGCAAATATAATTGGAATGAAATAAATTCCAACAATCAAAACTAACACAATTATAACCTAAGTTTGAGGTACTCTTTTGGAACACACAACTTATTAAATTATTATTATCATTTGGTGAACAAAAACATGGATAGATATAAATTATTTAGCAAGAAATTATGTTTTAGTGAATCATTAAAATGGTGATGATGATAGTATCTGTGTAGACTGCATGCTATAGTAGCACCCATTTCATATTACTTGTGTAGCTGAGTTACTAATAAACATTTTTGATAAAAGACCATCATTTTGAACCTAAAAGATGATTTTCTTGATTATTCATTTTTTTTTATTTCTTAATGTCTTTATGATTTGAATAGGTTAATAGGTGTGCAGCAAAATCTAGTAAATAGCTATAACATTGAATTTCAAGGTATTACAAATGAATGTACATATTATATAAATTTTCATTATTGTAAGACTAGATTTATTTATGATGGGAGAATACATTAGTGATTTCTCTGAAAGAAAGTCAATTTAACTAACTATCTAATAGAGGACACCTTTCTATTAGTCCTTGATGTCTCAAAAATCTGCATTTTTTTCACGGTTAATATGTTTAAATGCTACACAAGCTAGAAGAACATTCAGAAATGCAAAGTTATGGTCAGTAGTGGAACTCAAATTTGATAGTGTAGAGCTTGTTTGCTCATTTGTAATTTTCTGTGGCCTGATTATATGAACATCCACCAGATTTGGTCCCCAGTTAATCTAATTATGTGAAAACCAACCAGCTTTGATCCATAGTTAATCTAGTTATGGAAACACCAACCAGCTTTGGTACCTATAATCTAGTTATATGAACACCAACTAGCTTTAGTCCTTAGCTAATTTACTTATGTGAACATCCACCAGCTTTGGTCCATATAATCTAGTTATATGAACACCAACTAGTTTTGTCCTTAGCTAATTTACTTATGTGAACATCCACCAGCTTTGGTCCATATAATCTAGTTATATGAACACCAACTGCCTTTGGACCTTAGTTAATCTAGTTATGTTAACACTAATCAACTTTGGTCCCTAGCTAATCTAGTTATGTAAACACCCACCAGATTTGGTTCTTAATTAATTTAATTATGTCAACATTCACCAGTTTTGGATTCTAGCTAATTGAGTTATGTGAACATTCACCAAGTTTGGGCCTTAGCTAATCTAGTTATGTCGACTCCCATCAGCTTTGGACTGTTTGATTAGTCAGTGGAAGCTACTCATTTGTTCAGCTTAAGACTAACAACTTGTACTATCTACACTGCAATACATTAGTCATGGTTTATACATATTGCCAGTCAAGTACCACAAAGTAGTTATTTGTTTGAAGTGGGTAAGTTTTATACAAAATGTATTTTTTAAATCAACCAAATGTTGGTTTTTATTTGATAGTTGAAGATTTAATAGCTTTTCATATAAGTTATGAAAGCAGTAGGTATATTTTCAGTTTTCAAGCTACATTCATCTGTTTTTGGAATAAAATAACCTCAAAAGAAAGGTGCAAAGTGAAAGATTACTAATTACTAGTAGAAGTTTGCCTTGTTATATTAAATGCAAAAGATGACAACATAAAGCCATAGTTACAATTAAGTAATTCAAACATTAATTGTATAGTGGAGACACTGTAAAATATTGTGGGGGTTATTACGGACTTTGGAATTGTGCATCAAGAAAAACATTAAACTGACAAGTATAGGATTCCAGTCAACTTTAGGCAGATCATTGAAGTGGAATAGTTTGGCATGAAAAGACACTTAATAAAATGGGTGGATTCTAGGAGACTTACAAGGCAATCCACCCATTTTCATCGGAGTATCATGCATGCAACTGTATGGAACCACTGGATATAACATCTTGAGTGTTTGGTTCCTTCAACAAAATTAACTTGGTGATAAGTACAGAATTATGGTAACTACCCACCTGTTGGATAAAAAGAGGCAGTGGGTATACCATGTTAACTGTGATGTTGAAATTTTGTGGTTCCCATTCTGGAATAATCCAGATCAGGCATATGGGAAAGCCAAGATGTAGATCACTATAATTCCCATCAGACTGGAGGGGATGGGTACATGGTAGGTAAAAACCACTCTCTAGTTAGATGCAGGAAATCACTAAAACCGATCACATGAGCAAATACCATTTTAATTATGCAGTAAATAACCAAGTCTTGGAAACAGATTCATGGTGCAAATAAATTTGAAGATGCAAAAACTTTTCAGTATGGAGGGAAACTTTTATACAGTCACTTTGACATAAAATGTGAGCTGTATGTATGAAATGTGATGAATAGGCAAAGCTGCAGGTTATAAGAACACTTGTGGAATCACATAGGCATATATGTGAAGCATTAAGAACACAGAAAACAGATAGATAACATGAATACCACAACCACATTGTGTGTGTACTATTCCAAGATCACAATATGCTGCACAGCCAAAGGCAGCCCACCAGTAATAAGTGAATGACTTACATGTACAGATTCTTACATACATGCCTCATCAGTGTTGAATTCAGGGGGTGTACATGGTGGGGAATTCACCCTGTGCAAAAAATTCCTACCTGAAGTACAGTATTTTCCATTTTATTGAATCTGAATTCATTATCTCCCCCCCTACCTGGTGAAATGGTCTGGATTTAATACTGTACCTCATGAAGCCATTGATGGCTTTCTAGTATGAACCAGTGGCAACTAGATCTGGGCAGTTAATGGAATTTGTTAACTGACTAATTGAGAAGCTTGTTAATTGATTATATTCATGTACCCTTAGGTACAACAATATAGGATGAATTTAATTTTTTATCCTCATCAGTATGAAAAACTTTAAAAAATTATTAACTTTATATGTATAAAAACATCAAAGTTTTTGATGTGGACACAAATGTAGAAAGAACATAAAGTTATTCATATGTTATGTATACATATTATCGTAAAGGTTGAATGAAACTAGAAATACACATACATGCTGAGAAATCAATAAATCAAAAATTTAAAGGTTATACTGTAATAGGTAGGCAGGCAGTGTTTAAGAAGCATGTGTTGACAGTCAAACTTTTCCCTACCTAGTGTTTCTTACCTAGCAAGAGCTAATCGTAATTAAGCAGAAATCATGTTTGGGTAAACAGTTTACAATTTAAAGGTTTTACATATTGTTTGACTATTATTATTTCATTTCTAATAATTTTTGACAAACCTAGTTAAATTAGCAAGTTATTAAGCAATCAAAATTTTTTTGAGCAAATAGAGAATAATGAATATTAACTTTGCTAAAACATATATAAATTAAAGCATTCTTACCCTAAATAACACTGGCTATGTTTGTAGCTTGTAATAAGTAAGCAATATATTAAGTTAAAGCTACACTATTATTTAGTTCAAACAAGTTAAACAGGACCAACAGATCATTGTAGCAATTTGTGTAACCAAAGGCCACTCTCACATCCGTGAGTTGTTTGCTCCAATGAAAGTAGTACTAGCTATTGTGCCATGTGTGATTTAAACTGGTGCGTATTTGAAGTTGAACAACTTTTTTGTGTAATGGTGAAGCTACTAATGGTACCTAAGATGTGATATTAGGTCAATTATATTTGTTGATAAAGAGTAGCTTAAGAGTTAGCAGTGGATGCTGCCAGATGGTTGCCTTCCCTGTTGTCACAGCTCAAAATGAGGGATAGTGGCAGATAGTCTTAATAGCTTTGCCATAATTCAAAAACATTGAAACAAATATATCATTTTTATGGCTGAAATAGTGAGCATTGCAGGTGACAAGAGGAATCAAACCCTTGACCCTCGATCACAAGTCAGTCACCGTATTCACCAGGCCATATTGGCTTGAAACTGGACAAACTTTAATTAATTAATGAGAAGTCATAATGGCAATATTTTGACTACTTGAATAGTTAGAATAATTGAAAATATTAATAATCGTAAGCACTAATTTAGATTAGTTGAGCATTTTTGTGACATAAACCAATTTACTCTTAACATTGCTTAATCAATAACTTCTGTGTGACACTAGTCAGTGAATTGATGCTCACAGATAATAAATTAATGGAGTTAATAATCTAGATCTAGTGATAACAATAGTGCTGTTTGTATGTTGAGCATCTTCTGTGGTGAAGAGTATTTTGACAATGATTACCTACAACAGTTTCTTTTTGAAATTTAAAAGTTTTTGTGATTAAATTTGAATAGTTTGCTTATATAATCACAACAATCAATGAATTAATGCTTCCTTTCTTGTGAATAATGCTTACATACAGAATTAAGATTTAAATTTGTCAATAGTAAATATCTGTATCATTTTCTAGAAATTAATCCATCTTGTTTATATTAAGAATTTGTTGTGCAAGCCATAATTAAACAAACTATCCAGCATGTTTTTATGAAAATAACCAGCATTCAGATTAAAAACGAAATTTAATTCATGAGTTGTGTGATTAAATTTTACAGATAAGAGGGAAATGACTTTTGGCCTACCTTATCCCCCTCAGCAAGAAGATGGCTTAGAGCAGGTGAGTGGTAGGAGTTAATCTTCATATTATCTTACATCTGTTAGCAAGATGGCTTAGAAGATGTAAGTGGTAGTAGTTAAACTGGATATTGCATTACATTCCTGGAGTATAAGATGTTTACAGCACTTTTGTGATTGTGGCTAATCTTTGTATGATTTGACATCCCTTAGCCTGATGGCTTATATCAGGTGAGTGGTAGTGTTAACCTTAGGAATACCTTACATTTTTCAACAAGATGGCATTAAACAGATGAGTGATAATGGTTAGGTTAACTTTAATATCCCTGTAAGTCCTTCAGCAAAAAAATGGCTTAGAGCAAATGAAAGGTAATGGATAAACTCAGTATGTTGGTCTTCTGTAAGGTGGGTTAGGACAAGTGAGAGGTGCTGGTTAAACTTGATATATCCTGTGTAAGATGGCTTAGCACGAGTGAGTAGTAGTGGTTAACCTTGATATGACCTTACACCCCTAAATAGGATGGCTTGGGACAAATGAGTAGTAGTAATAAACTGACAGTATCTTATAGCCCTAAACAAAAAGGTGGCTTAGAGAAAGGGAATATTAATGTTTTACTTTAACATTTCTTAATTTCCATCAACCAGATAGCTCAAAATAGATGAGTTGTAGTAATTAAACTTCACCCATTAGCAAAAATATTGCTTAAAATAGGAGACAGTAGTGATTTTCTTGGACATTACTTTTCATTTATCAACAAGATGGTTTAGAGCAAAGTGAGTAGTAGTGGTTGAATGTGATATTATTTTATATCCTTTGACAAGAATATAACTTTGAACAGGTGACTAATAGTAGTAACTTTTAATAATACCTTACATCCTTTAGCAAGATGGCTTCTAGTGGGTGTGTGATAGTGGCTAACCTTGATGGTACTTTACAGTCCTGAATAACAAGGATTAGAACAGAAGAATAGTAGTAGTTAAATTTCATTGTTGAATGGAGTACTAGGGGACAATCGAGTGGTTGTGCTGATAGCTGTTGCTGACCTATAATGTAGAAGCCAGCTGCCTCACAGGAGGAAAAAAGAGAGTTCCTTTACTGATTTTACCAGTGGCCTTCTGACTCAATACTGTCCTGTTGGTTCAACATCTTTCACTTTTCCTACCTACATCATATAGCACTTTTTTTTCCAGCAGTCTCATTCCACCTGGATGCTGATTAAGGCCTTCCATTGTGCCTTACTAATGCAGAGGAGATTGTAATCCTATCAGTAGAGGTATGTCAGATTTCATATAGGGACTTCTCTTGTGAGCTTGACAGCTGTTCTCATTTATCTTTAGCATACACATCCAGGTGATGGTCTTACCATGCACCTATTTTCCTTCCTGTCATCCATCTGGAGGCCAACCACTCTGATTTTTATAAAGTACTGCTTGCAAGTCAGTTGCAAATATTTTGTCAGTAGCACTATTTATTAGTGGTTCATTACTCTCAACAGTCCAGAGGAGAACTTGCTTTATGGCTTCTGTCTCCATGCTTGTGCTGCATGTGGGAAGCATGAATGTTCCTATAGCCTTACATAAAATGTTGTTGCTCTATGAGATGATAAATGCCCAACTAACTTTCTCACTGTCTGTGATGTACGAACAATATTTGACAATTATGACAGGTGATTGTCCATCCTGTGCTTCAACCCCTAGCTACATTTTCTTTCTAGGTTGATTTCCACTAGTTCCGGTAGCATCAGATGTTTATTTCACATGGTAAGTCTTAGATCTGGTAGTGACTAATTATCCCAGAAGTGCTATGTAGCACCTGTCCACCCATGATTGTTTTTGGGTATGCCTTTTAAACAGCCTTCTGTTTAGTAGGTGTCTTTAGGGTTGATGTGGAAATGGAATGTCCCAGTTGAAAAGAGGAAGAGGCTTAGTGGTGGATTGAATGGTTTTTACACTATAAGGCCCTAGTGGAAAATTTTCCTTGTATGCACTGTCGGTGCTTATGGTGCAGCTGAGACTTGAGCTCTGGTTTTGAGGCTAAAATACATTACACGACTAGACTGAAACAGATGTTTTGTATCTTTTCAGTCTTATTTATCTTTGGTACATCATAAACAGGTGATGCTTTTCAGCTTTGTTTCTTGCTGCAACTTTTATGATATTGATACTTTTGTTAGCACTGGTCAATACTGTTGCAGTGACTTTGACCATTGCATAGTGTCCAGGATCTTAACATTTAATGAGCAGACACTCTCTCACTGGCTGGAGAGATAGTCCATCAGTATTTCCATGCTGCTGACTCAGGCTGTGTTGTACAATTAAAGTTGTACTCTTGCAGCATCATTTTTCAGTATGCAAGTGTACCTTTCAGATTTTTGAAAATCATCAGCTATTTCAGTAATACATAAACCACTGAACTGGTGAACTTCCTAGCATACAAGCAGTGGTGAAATAATTATCAAATACTGTAAATGCAAGAAGTCTTTTCTTTATTGTACCATATCAGAATTCAGGAACAGTTAGCATTCATATTGAATATGAAATGACATTCCATACTGTCCTGCACCTGTGACAAAACCACTCCAGTTTTACTATCAAAGGCACCAATATTCTGGATGAAGGGACAGTGACAAGGGCCAATGTGAATACTGGCTTTAGGGATCACAACATGTGTTCACATTTATGCATTCACACAACACATGTGTATCAGCCTTGATCAGTGCAAATAATAGTAGGGATATATTGGCAACAAACTGATGAAAATATGACATGAAACCTTGAAAGTTATGGATTTCTCATTTAGTCTTAGCCACTGTGATACTATGTAACTGAAAAACTTCATTTCTCTGCGTGTGTTTATATACACACTTATTTATTTCAGTTTCAAGCCTGCATCTTTAATGCACTGCAATACCATTCTCAGGTTTTCAGCTGTCACCAAAAATATGCATCCAAAGCCATAAATATGATCCATACATATGACACATCTTGCCCATTTCTGTCGTTGAAGTATAAGGTTCATTATCTTCTCAAATGGGTATTCATACCGTTCTTACTAAATGCTAAGAGCAGTGTTGAGCTACTTTTCTTATCCAGTCTGGTTTGTCAATAGCTGGAAACCAGGTCTACAATGTGGTATGCTGAACCAATGTTAGCCATCCATTGCTTGCAGACATTCATCCATATATGTAGCAGAAATTCATTGACAGAACCTTGATTTTTCTTTCTTCTTTATGAAAGCTGACACCAGAGATGATCAAGTGCTTTCTGAGAGTTGTATTATCCCATGCGTCAAAATTCACTAGATATCAGGAAACATGCATCATGGTTGTTTTATCAGATATGAGTTACCTGTATCTGTATGCTGACTTATTATTGTTCAACCTAAATGGAAATTTTATTCAACAAACTTATCTCCAAATTCCTTGACCAGTTTACTAGTTCATGCCTGTGAGTCAGGTTCAGATTGTTAGCTCAATCCTCAGCTAAAGACTTCAGATTCTTGGGAAGTTGTGCATTCACTCTTAGATGCGGTACTTTGGTTGTGGTGCTAACTACATAGCTATATAGCATTAATTCTTTCTGCATTATCTGAATATCCATAATTATAGGTAGCACTGGCACAACGCCAGCACTTGGACAAATTAATGTTCTGATATGGTACTTACCTGCTCCCACAAAATTAGCTTTTCTCATTCAGTGCTGCCTTCTATATGCAAACTTTTCTTTATGCATGTCACAAGCCTTCTGCTCTCCCCTATTGGAATTGAAAGATTCCAACATTTCGCTTATGCAAATCATCATGCGTCACTTCTCCATCAATAGGAGCATGACATGCTCACGTGACACATGTGACTTCCTCTATACTCCTCTATCGAACTATCACTTTTTGTTTGGCAGTGCTTGTATTTGGATGTGCTTCTTGTTTGTTCAATGATTCATGTTTGGCTTAAGTTTTCTCACAAAATGGTTTTATTTAATTTCATTAGTTTTCATTCAGACAGTTTCTTTACCTTCAATTTTTATCAGTTCGAGTCGCATTATTCTTTTTCACCACTCAAATTTGGTGGACTCTTCTTCACAATGATTCCAAAGTTCACTTCAGGGGTCACAGCAGGGACTAGCATTCCTACTCAGGCCTCGGGTGTGGGCAACCTGATAGTAGATTTATCCACGTTTATCCACCGGGAGATCAAATGTTACGTGGGTCAGGCAAAACCTGTTCAGACTAATGAGGACTTGGATCATCCTGATTTTGCCATACCTTCCCAATCTCTACCTGAGGAATCAGTTAGACCTAATTGGTCTTTTTGGATTTTATTACTCAGGTATGTGACATTTTATCCCTTACTCCTATTCCTTATGAGCCACGTCCTACCTTACTACATGACCAATCTTTCCTCCCCTTTTTGGTTTTTACTCCCTCCACTGATATTTGGGTTCATGCTGATCAATTTGCCTTGCAATTAAGCAATGGGATTAGCATGCCTCTACCTCCACGGGCTTAAGATTAGTTAGTGATCTCTTACCATCGTGCTAACTGTCCCTTTTTGGACCAACAGTTCTTATGTTTCATATTGCCTGTTTGGGAGGTGGCTTCCAGATCATCTGTCAGCCTGACCCATGCTCAGTATTCTCGCCCGTGTCTTACCTTTACAACTCTTATGGTATCTTTCTTCTCTACACCTCTTCTCTGAGGCTCTCCACAAAAATCGTGAAGGGTTTTCTGGGGATACCTTTCCTTTCTTTTCTCCACACTAGCTCGTTTGTCATCTTCAGGTCTGGCTTTGCATACGTGGTTTCTCTGTTGTTGGGACCTTCTAGGTTATGATAGGACTTTGGCTCATATCTGTTTACCATCGATTTATCTTCGGAATTTATAGCCCCGTTTCTGCAGCGATACATTTTTGACACTATTCTGGAAACACAAGAGCCATGGGTGGCATCAGTCCAACAACAATATACCCTTACCAATATTGTTGCATGTTTGTCTCAGTCAGAGCCCCATATGCCACCTATTACCATTTCCCATCCTTCCCCTTCTCAACCCTTACTTTCTTCTCGTCATTTTTTTCGACAATGCACCTCACATCACCAACAGTACCAGTGACTACCTAGTGGGTTCTGGTCCAGTGGGAGCTCAGCTTGCCGATTTTATTCATCACTGGCATTCCTTCGTCAAGGATCAATGGGTTCTTCATTTTTTATCAGAAGGATTTGTGGTACTCTTTCTTTCCCCACCTCCCTCCTCTAAACAGGCCATTGAACATGTTCTCCAACCTTCAACAGGTTTTTATTCCCAACAACTGGGGACTTGAGGCCATTCATAGATATATCTCACCTCAACCACTTCATTCACCTGCCCCAGTTTACCATGGAGTCTTTTCTCACTCTGAGGTGGTCATTTTCTCCAGATTTATGGAGGACCAAAATGAATGTCGCTAATGATTATTTTCATGTACCTATATCATCTCGGTCTTGTCCTTATTTTTGTCCATCTCAGGATAGTTTATCAATTTCGAGCCCTACCATTCGGGATTGCTTCAGCCCCTTATGTTTCCTTTCAAGTAGTCTGTGCATTTGTTCGACATCTTCATACTCTAGGGTTGAGTTTTCACTATTACATGGATGACTGGCTTCTTCTGGCTCATTCTGAACTGGAGTGGGCCAGTTATACTCGGCAGCTTCTTTTAATGGCTACACGAGTGGGCTGGTTAATCAAACTGGAGAAGTCCTTCCTCAGACTTACTCAATAACTCGCCAATTTGGGGTCTTTTTCAACATTTGTACCAGTTGGGCCCAGTCTTCTCCTTTAAGACTTAGTTGTTAGTTCACTTTGCCTTCTCGGTTCCATCACTTACTGCATCACAAGGGTCTGTCGCTTTTGGGAATGATGTGGTCTTCAGTTACGTCACTGGTCTCTTTTGGTCGTGCCTATATTAGATACCTCCAGTGGGCTCTTCACAATCAATGGAACATTGTGCTGGATCCTCTTTCTACTCCCATTGCCCCTCCTCTTACCCTGCAAGACGATCTGCTTTGATGGTTGGACAAGGCACATACTTCAGTGGGTGTGCCACTTCCTCCCCTGCATCCAGATCTACATCTTTTCATAGATGCATCCCTGCAGGGCTGGTGTGCATGGTCAACCACCAGGAAGCTTCGGGCCATTGGTCTGTGGATGAAAGTGCTTTGCATATCAATGTTCTCCAACTTCTAACTGTATGTCGGATGTTTAATCACGCCCTTCTTCTTGCCCAACATTGTCTAGTGAAGGTTCATTCCGACTAATGGTGTTGGCACATATTAATCACCAAGGGGGCACCTGGTTGAAAGATCTATGTTTTCAAACACTGGATCTCTTATACTGGGCCCACAAACAACACATTTATCTCATTGCGTGTCATGTGCCGGGTGCTTTCAATCTTGTTGTGGATTATCTTTCCCACCCCGACCAGATATATCTAACAGAGTGGTCCTTAGATCTACCTTGTTTTCAGGGAGCTTTGCAGTCAGTGGGGTTCACCCCACTTGGATGCATTTTGATTTGAGCCTCAATCGCAATTTACCTTTCATTTGGTCACTGGTCCCTCAGGCTCTGGCAGTCAATTCCTTCAGCCAGGATTGGTCCCATAAATATCTTTATGTTTATCCTACTATCTGATTACTTCATTGGTGTTATCTCTCTCATCCATACCACTTCTTGTTGGGTCCTTCTGATTGCTCATTATTGGCCAACTCAGCCTTACACCCTTTCACCCTTACAGCATCTGCTACTCTCTGCCCCTGTACCTCTTCCTTCATCTCCCTACCTTCTTCATCAATCTTGGTCACCAGTCCTACGTCCCACCCTTCAAGTCCTGCATCTTCATGCCCGGCTTATATCTGGTCCTTGGTGAGGAGATCTGATTTTTCACATCGAGTCACTTTCCTTTTGGCTGATTCCATACATCCTTCTTCAAAATAGGTCTACAACTCAGGGATTTCTCACTGACCTGCCTACTGTGGCTTGGGTGGTGGAAGTTTTCACTTGACCATTTGACCCATCTCCTTGTTATTCAGTGGCTTTATCTCATACCTTTTGTTTTTTCTGATACTGTACAGATTTTACTTCACCTGTCCTGACCCTGCTACTGCATTCCTTCCAGTTGCATCTCCCTCCCAGGCAACCTATCCTTCTGGATTGAAATGTTCATGTGGTGCTCCATTACCTCTATTTGAATCACTTTCCTCATGTTCCATGTTTCACTTTTCCCTTAAAACATATTTCCTTCTCCTCTTAGCCTGTAGATGTCGACAATCAGATTTGTTTGCCATTGACATTTCACATACACTTTATCACTCTACTAATTTTCTCCTTTATCCAGATCGTTCCTTTCTCCCAAAGACCTTGGCAGCTTGAGAGGGTAGCTCCTCCTTTTCGCCTATTTCCCTTCCTTCCATTTTACCCTCTGCTTTTCAAAATAGGGTTTCATAGTCACTCATTGCACTGTCTCAGGTGATGATGTTCCTTTGGACTCTCCACCACTTTTTCACCTCCTTTCTTCTAATGGAGTATGGGAGTCCTTACCACTTTCCAGTTCTTCCAAGCCATTGAGATGGTCAACCGTGGAGGCACCCTCCCGAATGGGTTCCACACAAAGATGGCTATAACCATTCAGTGCAGAGTAGTGTAGTTGATGTACTGTCCTTCTATTTGTGATACGTGAAAATGCAGTTCACCACTTTGATTGGGAGCCCACATCATACCCCCACACTGATGTCGGTATCCTGCAGCTGGGTTTTGGATTTGTAGAACCAATCAACATAAGTCCTCACACGTTTCAGATCTGTGTTGTGGGTCACAAAAGTGGTACATGCGATTGTTATGGTTCTGTCTTTTGGATCTCCCTCATCCTATCTTAATACAAGGATGTTATTGTCTTTTGGATGGTTCTGGTAAGTTCCAAGTTCAAGGAGTTGATTGCATGTGATAGACATCCTTTCGATACTGGATGTTGGGTCCCCAGATCGATAGCTCAGTGCTAATACTTGTGTCATACCTGGGAGACGACATGAATTTCAATCCCCCAGTCTCTTGTGTTTGAGGTGAAGATGGTATGATCCTCATCCTACCCCCACATGGATGTTGGTTCCCAGTGGCATGGGTTTTGGATGTAGTTGAATTACCGAGTATGGTCCGTCATACCCTAGCTACTCTTTTCTCTGAGGGCACATCCATTGTTTTACCCACATTTCTATTCATAGAATTAAGTTATATTTATCTTGTATGGTTTGGGATATGATCCTGACACAGTTCTCTACCACTTGGATGTGTTCCTCTCCTTTTCCACCCTTATCTTCTCCACATTTCACAGAGGGGCAAAGAGTATACCTGGTTCACAAATGGTACGTTCCTCTCATCTGATCTTCATATCTGACTCTCTCATTTCCAGGGGTGTTCTTTGGATGCTTTTGGGGGATACTTCTGTCATTTCCTCACACCAGTTTCTCCTCCTATTCAATGTGGGATTCTAGCTAATTTTGTGAGAAGAGGTAAGTACCGTATCAGAAGTTATAATTTTCCTATACTGAAAGTCTATTTCCAATAGGTATTTACCTCCTCTCACACTTTCCACTCTTCTTCCCCACTTTACTCCAGTGCTTATGTCTTCTGCCAAACTTCGATGTGTCACGTGAGCATGTCATACTCCTATTGTTGGATAAGTGACTCATGATGATTTGCATGAGAGACACATTGGAATATTGGAATCTTTTAATTCCAATATGGGGGAGCAGAAGGCTTGTGGCATGTATAAAGAAAAAGTTTGCATACAGAGGGCAGCACTGAACAATAATAACTAATTTAGTGAGAGGAAGTAAGTACCTATTGGAAATACATTTTCAGTATAGGAAAATTATAACTTTCAACCAGTGTAGTGTGCTTCCAAGATGGAAAACAGTATGTTTTGTGAAATTCTTTGAATCAACATAGGTTCCACTAGTTTAAACTAATTGAAACAATAGCAACCATAACTTGTCATTGAAAGTGCTGCATTTGCTGTGACAACTGTTGGGATGGTACTTGTGCCTGATACTCATGTACTGGAAATGCCTGCATTGAATGATGAGGGGAGCCACAGTTGAAACAGAACAGAAGCTTCCTCTTTCACACTTCTGGCATTTTTGGAGCCCATCTCTTGCTACATATGTGGTGGAACTATAACAACTGGACGACAGTTGTCCCAGTTGGAACCATGGTAAATATATCACAACACCATGCAGCATCTGAGGCAGTAGAGCCCTTAGCCAATGCTTCACTTGGATTGTGTTTCATAGTAGATTCAAGCTGCAGCTCTCAGTGCTACTAGTTTCGCCTTCTGTATCTGCTCATGGTTCAATGTGATTATTTCAAACTATGTCACTATTGAGACTGCTGTAGTCAGAGATAAGGTGTGCGTAAGATCATTCTGGTGCTGCAAGGGCTTGTTCAGAAGTCTCTTTATTAACTTGCTGATGAGAATCTCATTATCAACATCTTCCCATACGACTTTATTAAATCTTCTGCATAAGCTACTAACTTCCCATGGGACCTTTGCCTTCAACCCTTGAACTTGGATCTGTAGATTACTCGTTTATCCACATGGTAATGTGTTTGATACAAGTAAGTGACAGCTGTATTCTAGTTATTTAAATGCTCCTTGCTGGTCTGGTTCCTCTAGACTGTTCCCAAGTTCAGCCATTTCTAGTTACAATTTGTCTGAAATGCTTAAGAAAACAGTTCAAATCTTCTTTCAACATCCATTTAAACCTGGGGGATTAACACGTTTCATATCATTGCCATTGTAAGACAGTATTACAGACAAGTACCTGCTCTTATCATATCTGCTATTGTAGAATGAGACACTATTACTATTTAAGAGATGCCCTCACCCTCATCTAAACCTGTGGAGATGTGTGAAGTCTGAAATAGAACACCATGAGCATAGGAATATGTGTCATCACATTCAACATTAACCTTACTTACCAGACTAACTCTCACCACCCAAGGATCTGATGACAATATGTTGGCTCTTCTGTCTGGCAGTGACACAATTTGTCATGGTGAACTATGTCCACAATTTGCATTTCACCACTCTTATTGGTCATTGTTGGCTAAAATCAATGCCTGACAATGATTAGGTTAGTCAATGAATGCCTAGGAGTCTTATAAAAACCAGCTGAGTAACTATAGTGATGTCCAGACTTAACATCACCACAATTACTTATCCATATGACTGTGCATTTTAAAAAGTAACCTGTAGAACCTCATTCAGTTCTGAGGATAGATCAAAAATATAAACATGGCTCTTGCAATGGCTGGCAGAAACTTAGTCCAAGAGAAGGACTGTCCTAGTCCTTGTTGCATACTCAAATTTTGTCACTGCCTCAACCACAACTGCCTCCTTTCCACCATAAGCTCTACATTGTATCATAAGGTGTCATTCTGTGATGATTATGTTTATAAACTTTACAGAACCAGTGAATTGAATGAAAAAGAATTACATTGACAGCAACCTTTGTAATAATAAACTGTAGGCCACTGCATCAAAATGTACCTTACTAGCTTAGTCTGTGATATTCGGGTACACCTATGATCAATGGTGAACTTTAATTACCTGCAGTAGATAGCAGATTCAGGAATGTTAAACAGACAATAAAATCAACTCTGACAGTAAATAAAAACAAAATCTTTATTCTTATGAATCACACTGTGAATCTTTTGTAAAGCTAACCAATTTCTGTATTTATTTATTAGAAACTGTGGCTGCTAGAGCAGGAAAAAGCATGTTTGCATGAGACATAGGCAAAAGGTAGAATCACAATGCTACAAATGCTCAGTCAGACAAAAGTCTTAGTGAGATTTCCCACAATTAAGATTACCTACAGCAGCAGTTATTCCCTCTATACATTTAACTTACAATTAAACACCTTGATATGGACATAATCTCACTCCAGAAGAGCATGACTCAAAAACAAGGTCAAGCAAGTATAAGCTTCATGTGACAATTATTGTTGGTTGTCACTTTTATGTAAGTTAGAAGATTTACAACCCTTCTACATCTTGTTGAACGGGTGTCTACTAACCACATGTAAAACACTTGAATGAATATTTAGAAAACTTTAAATTAATGTAAACCTAAATAAAGGTGTATTTTTTCCTAGTTATAGAAGGGTGAAATTAGTAGTACTGCCATCTGAGACACATTTATTATCTTGCATTACATGTGTTAGAAAAATAGCTTAGAACAGGTGAGTGGTATTATTTAGTTTAACTTGATGTTATCCCTCATCTTTCATCAAAGTGTTTTAGTTCAAATGTATGTTAGTGGTTAACTTGATATGACATTTATTGTTGTTTAAACGATCAAACATGTACTATTCTGGAAATAAAATAGGAAACAGTGAATAAAATAGTTATAAAATGCAAATGTCATGGATTGCTCTTCCTCTCTTAAATTAAAGTGAAATGATGAAACTGTACCTTGTAGAAACAAGGAGGCTGAAAGAATACTTCTCACCATGGCTTGCCCTGCACAAAGTTCTAATAAGAATATTATTAAGGCTGTATGAGATTATATGGAAAGTGAGATCGAATGTCAACCAAAAATCTGGGCTAAATTGTGGGGAGTAAAACAGAACATTTGGAACAGTATTTCACAGTCATACATTAAAAAGTATATGGTGGCATAAAAACAAGATTCTAATATGATAACTTATCTCCTCTCACATACAGCTTTTTAGATTCAGTGTTGCTCTCTATATGCACAATTTGCACTTGCCACTAGCCTTGAAATTCCCATCTAAAATCATGCATTTCCACATGATATTGCTGTGCTGTTGTATGCGACAACCCTCCACCAATAGGAGTGACACACCCTCCTGGTGCAACTGGCTTCCTCTATATTCAATGTTCAGTTATCACTTCTTGATTTCATACCTGCAAGTTAAGGAATGTTTTGTGCTTGTGCAATTTCATCAAATTGGTACTGTAGATTGCTTGCTTTGAAGTTTGTTATTTATGTTACTACTGCTTTTGCAGTTTGATAACTTTTTTTTTCCACATTATGAAATCTGAAGTTAATGCTACTTCTACTTTGTCTGGGGCTACTCAACAAGACATTATTCAGGCTGGACAAACAACAACTATGACATCAGGCTCCTCTTTGTCTGTTGAGAGGTGTTGGCCATTGTGCATGGGAGTTGGAGTCTTTCATGCAGTCTTGATCTTCTTCTGACCATGAGGTGGATATTTCTCTATCAGTAGAACCTGTTAATGGAGTCTTTCATGCAGTCTTGATCTTCTTCTGACCATGAGGTGGATATTTATCTATCAGTAGAACCTGTTAATGAGGACAGAGATTTTTACAGCCTTTACCCACCTCCAGTCTTTGCTGCAACTCCTCCTGTTTTGTATCTCCCTAGACCTTCCACTTTTTTTTTGGATATGGTTTCTCAGATTTGTTATAAATTTTCTCTTTGTTCTGTGTCTTTTGGCTCTTCACCTTCTGGCTTAAATCCTCTGTCTTCCCTGTGTCTTTCTCAAGCTCAGTTCTCCTGTTTTGGTCTTAGCCTTTCAACACTCTTACACTATCTATCCTCTCTTCACCTTCTTTTCAAGGCTATCCACCATTCTTCTGAGGGGTTTTTGGCAGACACTTGTTCACTTATTTTTTCTACTTTGGCTTGTTTGTCTTCTTCAGCTTTGTCACTCCATACTTGGTTGCTCTGTTGCTAGGATTTGATAGGGAGTGATACCTTTCTTACACAGGTGTGTTTACTTCCCTCTTATCTCAGAGATCTTTGTCAAGCTCCTTTTATATATATATCAAAATGTTTTGGGGGAATACTTTAATCTTTGGAGTTATATATTGAGGCTGCACTCCATCATTCTTCCCTCTCCTCCCTAGTTTCTTGTCTCTCTCATGCTCCTTCTTTGCCTGTTCCTGTCTCATATCCTACTGCTTCCTATACTCTCCCTGTACCTCCTTCATATTTTTCTGCTTCAATCCATCCTTCTGCTGCTCATTGACTTCAATGCTCTCAGTATTAATGGTGACTATCCTCTAGGCTCAGGGACAGCAGGAGCGAATTTGTCTCGGTTTGTAGACATATAGCATCCACTTGCAGCTGATTGTTAAGTACTTCAAGTTCTGACAGAGTACCTTACCATTCGTTTTGCCTTTCCTCCTCTATTGTCTCTTGTTCCCATTTTTTTTCATCCTCCCAGGAATCTTGTTTCTTCCCACCATCTATTCAAGGCAGTATTGGACCTGTTGACCAAGGATGTTATCAAATGGCTTTTTTTATTCTTCTCCAGGATTTTATTCCCATCTGTTTATAGTTCCCAATCATAGATCTTTCATGCTTCAATCAGTTTCTTGACCTCTCTTAATTTACCATGGAGAATTTTATCACCATCAGGTGTTCTATTGCTCCAGGTCTTTGTATGACCAAGGTGGACATCTCATATACTTATTTTCACATTCCCATTTCCACTGCATCCAAATGCTACCTTCAGTTTGTTCATTTAGATCAGGTTTTTCAGTTCCATGCTTTCACTTTTTTGACTGGCATTCGCTCCATATGGTTTTAACAGGGTAGTCATATCTTATGGTCATCATGTTCATAGCTTGAAGTTGTGGATGACTGGTTTTATATGGCTCCATACTAACAAGCTTCCTACAAAACCATACTATTATCCTCCTTTGGGAGGCAGCTCATCTTAGTTGGTTGGGCAAACTGGAGAAGTCGCACCTCACACCCACTCAATACCTCATTCATTTGCTTGTGTTTTTCAATTCACGTCTCAGCAGGACCCAGCCTTCTCCTCTTCATTTGTGAGACATGTAGCAATTTGTTTCAACTGTTATATCCTCTCCTTCTTTCCCTGTGTGGGAGGTTTTCTCTCTCTTGAGGATTTGAGCTTTCATGGAATCCCTCATTCCCTTGGGTTGTGCTCATATGCAATATCTATAATGGACTTTGCATGGTCAATGGAAACTTGCTTGGGATCCCTTGTCCTCTTTTATTCATCTTCCTCCTTCTTTGTTCACTGACCTCACTTGGTAGCTCGACAAAACCAATACCACAGAGGGTGTTCCTCTTCCTCCCTATCTCCTGGATCTCCTTCCTTTTACAGATGCTTCCCTGATGAGATGGGGTGTGTATTTTGACTCTCTGGAGATTTTGGGTAGATGGTTTCTAGACGAATTGGCCCTTCATATCAATCTCTTAGAACTTTTAGGGGTACATCGAGTTTTAGATAATTTTCTTATGATGGTTTGTGGCCATCTAGTTATGTTCCATTTGGACAACTCCACATTTGTCTCCTATATCAATCACCAGATGGGCACCTGGTCTTGCTCGTTCTGTTTCCACACCTTCAACCTTCTTTTCTGAGCCCATTCCTTACAAGTATGCCTGTTGGCTTGTCATGTGCCAGGTGCCCTGAATTTTATTGCTATACTACACCAGATGGCACGTCTTTGAATCGGATTCTGAACTGTGCTTGTTTTCTGCTTGACCTAGCGAAATGTCTTTTCTTTATAGGCAAAGTGTACCCTGGTACAGATGAGCTGCAGTCTCCCATGGGTGTACCCCTATACTGTTCCATCATATAGGGTGCCTTATTCTATGGTTTCCCTTTACATGTTGCCTGAAGGGGGCTCATCTAGGTAATATTTGTACTTGTCCTTTTACCACTTCAACATGGTATTCTAGCTATATTGTATTGGAAGTTAACAATTTCCGACACAAAAAATGTATTTCTGATAGATACCGTTTTTCACACATCTCACTCATTCTCCCCAATTTTGGTGTGTTTTTTCTTGGATGATTTTGAAGTGATGATTGAATAATCAATATAGAGGGAGTCAAATGCACTATAAGGATGTGTTGCACTCCCATTGGAGGGTTTTGCATGCTCAGTTGCAGGCAACAGTGTGGAAACGTGTGATTTTATGTGTGAGTTTCAAGGCTATTTAATTATTACCATACCCTACAAGCTACTCATTTAATTAGTAGTGTATCATACATGACAAGTTGCCCATTTAATTAGTAATTTGCCATACACGACAAGTTGCCCATTTAATTAGTAGTGTGTCATACACAACAGGATTACCATTTAATTAATAGTGTGCCATACACAACAGGTTGCCCACTTAATTACTAGTGTGCCATACACAACAGGCTATTTAGTTTGTAGTATGCCATAAACAGCAAGCTTCTCATTTAATTAGTAATATGTCATACAATAACAAGCTTATCATTTCATTAGTGTAGCATACAAAACAAGCTTACCATTTTATTAGTAATGTAGCATACGAAACAAGCTTACCATTTAATTAGTAGTGTATCATACACAACAAGCATACTATTTAATTTGTAGTGTGTCATACACAATAACTTACCATTTAGTTAGTAGTGTGCCATACACAACATGCTTTCCATTTAATTAGTAGTGTAGCATACACAATATGCTATTTATTTAGTAGTATGCCATATAGAACAAGTTGCCCTTTTAATTAGTAGTATAGCATACAGAACAAGCTTACCATTTAATTAGTAGCATAGTTTACAGGACCAGCTGATTATTTAATTAATAGTGTACTATACACAAATAGTTGCCCTTTTAGTTAGTAGTTTTGTGAGTGAGTGAATGAAGGGTATCTTTACAAGTCATTAGCTGTTAACTATATGTAATCTTTGGTTGTCATGTATTAGTTATGCAGACCTGTCTAGTTATAAAGACTTATTTATTAAGTCCTGTGTTTTTTATTGTTTTTCATGTTGGACAGTTTTTTAATCTGTGGCATCACAAGCAGATGAACAGATTCTTAGTGCATTTGAGTACTGATACATTTTGTCATTATAGGAATGTGTTGACAGCTTGTCAGTTCCAGACCCTCTTCCATCAACAGAGTCCACATACTACCAATTTAGTAATGTACCTCATCAAAGGCTAACATCTGCAGATGGTGGTAGAGGTATAAAAATCTATCATATATAATGAATGAGTATACTAAGAAAAATTCTCTCTTTCATTACACAGTTCAGTCTTTATTGTTGGGGTGTATTATCTGAAATGATACAGAGCATTATAATATAAATTAAATTTTAAGAAAACTATCGTTGAAATCTTTCTGAAAAACAGTTATAAGGAATATAAATTTTGAATACCTGTAGACTTGTTTAGTCTGAATAAAAGCATTTTATAATTATATATTATTCTATAAATTTATTATATACATATATATTTATATACACACAATTGAAAGAGTAATGTGTGTATATTTATGCATGGGAAGCTTTTTAATCTTCATTAACTGTTAAAATGATGAAATTATGAGTGGGTAAGTACAGATGATGTCACCATATGTATAAGGGAAGGGTGGATGTAGATAGTGCTATGTACTGCAAGGGTAAAAGTATTTTAGGAATGGATCTGTCATCCCTCAGTGTTCCACCTCAGATAGCAGTGTTTATGTGTTAAGATTTTGTGTGTGAATTTCTTCATTTGTTTATAGACACATAGAGTACCGGTACCATCATCTTACTGAGTTGTAATACTTGCCCCTGATACCCAGGTTTTGAAAGTGTTGCTAGATCTGGTATTACTTACTAGATAAGTCGATTGCTTTATCATTTTTGATCACACCATTTGACGCAAAGTGTTTTTTGTACTAAAAGTGTTGTGAAATAGGTTTAGTCCATTTAGGTTTAATCTTTCAGTTATTCAGATGCCCCACATGGCCATCAGATTCATTAAGAACTCTACATACCTAACCCTATACATGAGTAGTATAGGCAGGTCACTTAACTGTTTTAATTACTTCAGATATACAGCACAACCTTTGCATTTTGTAAGCTTTGTGAATTCAAATACAAAACAAAATACCACAACCAAAAAAATGTTTCATACATAAAGCACAAACTTTCCCCTAGTATATAATTAAAAACAGAATGCTTATACATTTTATATACCCATGTGGGAGGCTTTTAATAATGTAAGATTTGTTGTTTACATGTGTTAATACGATAAAGACTCTTCAGGTTTATGATAGCTTCCGCACTTCTTAATTATGTGTCATGGTAACTGAACAGCATATATCTTAAAATTAATAAAATGTAAACACATATTTCTTAATTAATTGACATGACATATTTTAATATTTAGACATACGTTTGTATTGAAGTTGATAAGTTTCTTAACAGTTGGTGCAGCTCATAGGATTAAGTAATATTTAAGAATTGTCGTAAGTACTTCAAAATTTTATATCATCACATATTGAAAGTGCTTTGCTTGAAAATTACTGATTTGTACTAGGTCACCCTTCTTATACGGTTTCTAGTGCCTTACCTTGTACAATCAGCAATTCAATAGTTTTTTTCTTTCCTGACTAGCTCTCTCACTCTCTTTCTTTATGGTTTTGGACATCTAAAAAAAAGTTTAGTCACCATTAATTTACAATCTCTGGGTTCTATCAACTTTATTCTTTGGACTGTCCCTTTGTTATTAGCTTCTACAAATTTCTTTTTATTTTGATTTGCCCTTATTGATCCAGGGTATCTTTCCTGGGACTGTAAAGTCAACTTGCCTTTCATTACCCAACAAATTTATTGGCAATCCTTATCATTAAAATTCTAGTTAAATTACATTTGGTTGAATAATATTAAATGCTGCAAAATTCCCACTAAAATCACTAAATTTTCAATGATCATAAATGTGTTTTGTCCACAATGTTTTACCTGGTACAACTTACATGTAACCTTGTCTCCTGCTATGTGTGCATTTAATGCTATGTTTAAATCTAGAAATTCACTTTAATAAAACACAATGAGCTGTATCTTCTTTATTATTACTAATAGTTAACATGACCATTGGCCAGTACAATTACAGCATTATGACTTCTTGAATCATGTTTGCCAAAAAACAGGTAACCATTGAAATATTTCTAAAATGTAGCAAATAAAAAAGGAACTTGAGGTATGTAAATGCAAAAAATAATATATGGTCCCTCTTCAACATAAGATTTTTTTAAAGCAGAATGTTTTACAAAATACATATAGACAACTTCAATGTTGTCATTACAAGTACCTATCAGTGGACCTATATTGTGCTGAGATATTTTGCTAAAGATGTAATAAGATTTATATGTCTGCATGTGTGTTTTTACTTTTTGTCCCCTGGTGTCAACAATAACATACAACTATAATAGGCACCTATGAGCAAGCAGGTTTCATGTTACAAATAGTAATTTATTTAAATACCAGAAATGCAGTCATTGGCAATATTATACAGATCACAACTTGAGAAAATTTTATATAGAATAAAGAACTGAGACTGTGACTTCATTAAGAACAAAATCACACATAACTTTAATGACGTTTATCTCAATAGAAGTACAATTTCTACTCAATAAGATTAAAGTTTTGTTTTACAATACATTTAGTAACTTAGCCTTAACCCATTAATAAAATACAATTTTGTTAATCAACAAAAACCATTTTATGACTTACTAACGTATAAAGAAATAAACTTATGTCATGGATGAAAGAGAAGTGACTCGATACAGGCAGCTTTGAACTCTGATTCTCAGCTCCCACTCTGCTGTTCTCACTGCTTCTTTTAAACTGTTTCTTTAATTCCTCTTTATTTTGGTTTTTGTTTAGCCCTGATTGGTTGTGACCTAATTAAAATGTCATCTTGTTGACACAGAATCAAGGTAGAGTTAATTCCTATTGGTCAGTGTATTCTGTATCAGAAACCAAACACAGCTGTTCATTGGTGGACCTCTAAGGAATACAGCTTGGTTTCATTCTAATTAGAAAATGCTTGTATTGATATTCAATGTTTTAGTATTCCTGCCATGAACGGTAGCCCAAATGTAAACATCCTGCCATGAGTAGCATTCAACATATATGCTTTTTAACTAAAATCTAGTTGATTAACCTAGAAAATCTGTACTGTTTACTCAGTTAAGTTAGTAGCTTATACATATAACATTATACAATAGAATCTTGTTTTTCATTGGTTTCTTGATCTTATTCCTCATATAACTGCTAACTAATCCTTGGACTTTTATAAATCATAATTCATACTATCATTCTAAATATAGCTATTCAACCATTACATAAACAACTATTTAATAATTTTAACTTGAAAGAAATTCTAGTTTTGTTTTGTGTTCCTTTCATTCTTGTCCTTTTAGGACGAATTCTTATTATTATAAGTTTCTTCCTTCAACCTTTTTTTCTCATTTCAACTACTAGATCTCTGGTTCATATTAACTTCTAGGTTTGATTTACTTATGAAAATAAATTCTTCCATGTTGTAAAACACAAAGTAGTTTTAAAATTGTCCATACAATTTGAACTATCAATGAAAAACACATTACCTTCTTAAACGTGCCATATTAAAAACTTTATATATTCAATAAAATTCTCAAGCTTCATACTTATTTTATATGAACATTTATATATGCTAAAAAAAACAGTTTTTAAATTTACTATAGAACAATAAAATAAAACATCCAATAGAAGATATTAACAGTTCCATACAAAATAGTCAGAGATCTATTTATAGAGTGCATTAACTTTGCTGATGCTGCATTACCTTCCACTTCAGAGTTGGTAGTAGAAAGATCCTTCTTTTAACTCCAACACATCCAATTTAGGGCAATATTCTACCTAATCTAATACAGATTTTTTTAACAATGTCACTTTATCAAGTCCTTTGATATATGTTTGCTGATAATCTTTTTGAAGGCTGGTGCATATTTGAATTAGTTGACCATATTCAGTGTCACTTTCATTCCTGATTAGCCCATGTAATGATTCATTACCCAATTGATGTGTTGCCTATTATTCATTATAGGTTAATAGGCACTATTCAAATTGGAGTGAGAATATGTATACGTCCTCCTATGTGGTTAACACATTCTTGTAAGCTAACTCCTTGATTACATACTTGCTTCCCATTAGGAAGCCTTTGAAATCCTTACAATCCCTCAGATCTTGGGGATGATCCAGTTTTAACAGTAAGATTGAACACAATGTTGCAGTTTTATTTAAATGCATGTATAATTTAGACTTGTGAGTTCACACTTTGAAGTTACAATTTTGACACTTACTAAATCAGTGTTTGTTCCACCTGTATTGTTTTACACTTTTTATTCATTATCACCATGTTCTTTTCCTAATTGCTGTAATTCTGTATCATCTTCTGTATTACACATTCTCTGTTATTTTAGTAAACACTTCTTTTTTGATATTAATGGTGCTTCACAATTTACTTGCTAGGTTGATTGACCTCACCTTGTTTCATGTGTTTTGTATTGTTCATCACTACCTTATTCCTAATAATTTTGGCTCTGGTGCTGTTCATAAAATGTTTTAACTTAATTGATTGTAGTGGACTCCTTTAATTTTATCCCTGGTTAAACAATCAACTACATCCTATCCTTTACTAGGTTAAGCTTTATATTTTTTCTTAGTGTTACCTTCATGGATGTCCACAGAAATTATTCGAGGGAGTGCAAAATTTTCCATGGGATTGGGGGTGGGGGGAGGCAAAGTAGTGTGAAATTGTGAATTGCATAAAAAAGTCATATACATATGCTGAATGAATAAAGAAAAATTATGTTTCTCATTTTTATGGGGGGGCACTCCCTCCCCCTGCACACTTGCGCGGATGCCCATGGTTATCTTTCTTTATTAATCTCTTGTCTATCAAGTCGCCATGCCTCGAGAGTTGTTAACTTATCACATGACTGATATAACAGTACGCATACTAACATGAATTATCAAGCATAGTGTTATTAGTATCAAGTTGGTCAGCTTCCACAAACTGAAAGAGATGCTACAGGATGTTTGAACAACTTGTCTTGATATTTGTAGAGTGATTCTTCAAAGTGACAATGCTACGTGCTCTGCCTCACAGGATCTGATCCCATATATATACCATCTCAGTGTTGGAATGCAGTCTTCCACTGATGGGCACATTCTCCATATCAAGAAGTGGATTTATTACGGAGGCTCAAACTGGTAGAGGGAGACTGGATACCTACTTTTCATATTTGAATTTGTCATTCAACTCATTTGTGGAAGACAGAAACAACAAGTGGATATGTACAAGGCCTTAACATTTAGAGGTGGTATCACAGTCACTACTGGAAAAGTACTTGATGCCAATCTGTTGAATGGTCCAACATTAGTGAAAAAGTTCAACGCAGAAACCAGAAGCCAAAGCACACATGAGGTTCAGTGGGGAGGTTAATGCTGCTAAAATCATTTGCTCGTCCAATACATCCAAGGAAGAAGTTGTTGTACGTCGAAGCTTAATGTGTGTGGAGCAAATTAACTGAATATTGAAACAAGGTTGTCATTCATATCCCCCAAAGCACTATTATTTACACCTGATTGATGTGCAAATTTTGAGTTGATTGAACAAGATCAAGTCGGGATTACTGCTTAATCACTAGCTATTAGCCAAGTTTATCAGAATCTGATGAGCTTTACCAGCGAACACTTTCCGACTTTTGTTTCTTTTTCCCATTTCGTATAACTCAACTTTTTGCACATACTCCCTGGGTATTTCATCTTTCATATTCCCTGGATAGCATGCCCACCCTTCTGACTATGCTTCTTGACAAAGTGTAGTAGTTTCACCTCCTACACTGCTTATATACACTTCAGAACAATTCCAGTGGACCATTCAGTCCTTCTAAGAAATTGGCGAGATAGATTGTGTCACTGTTTCCAAGATATAGGCATTCCTTTCTTTAACTCCAGCTAAAATGAGGGTATTGATAGTACAATTCCTGAAGATGTAGTGGATGAAGCTGAACGTTCATATTTGCAGGAAGAAATTGCTGTATCTTCTGCCTCACTTATTGATTTAGATATGCAAACAGATTAACTTAGCCCTCGTGAACAGCAAAATTTACATACAGCTGTATCTTTATTCATACTTCATGGATTTCAAATCTGAAAAAAGATTCTGAATAGTAGAGTCAAGTAGTTTATTTTTACTAATCAGTGCCTTCTAGGACATAATATTTCAAAATTTTGCACGATGCCTAGAGGGGTCAGTTTTTCATTAATGGGGGTCTTAATAGTTTTAGTTTAGTTTAGAGGATGGGACAGCCTAGATGGACCAATATGTCCCTTGTTGTTATGTTATCTCAAAGTTTATATATTTCATTTTCATAACCTCTAAAACCTCCTACATATCAAAAGTTTTTCAATAAAACTTTATACTTTATCTTCTGTAAGTGAAATAACATATTGAAAATATAAAATAAATTCAAGAGTACATTTTTTCTAGAATGATTACTGATTGCAACAAAGAATTGAAACTTTTATTCTAACACAGCCTTAGTTTTCTAAGTATTTCAGACCTGCTTGCTTTCTATTTTATTACCTTTATAATGCCTTTTATACCCTATCTAATGATGTGACAGTCAATTAACCACAGTGAGAGGACGTAGTGTAAACAACTGATCAAGTTACATTCACCTGATGCAATCAGTTCAAGCTGTTCTTGTGAATTGTTTTTATTTAATTTTTCATTTAGGTCTTGTTAGCTACCCTAATGAGTTTCTATATTTTACATTTTAGTAGCTTGAGTTAAAAAACATATAACAATAAATTAAAAATATACATAAAAAACAAGAAGTTTAAGACTTATCTAAGGAAATAGGCCTATTTGTATTTGAGAGTGAACTTCAATTAGATGACTTTCTTCACACTATGTTGATTGTCCACAAAATAATCCATGGTACATATTAGTTTAAAATATGCATTTTATAACATCTGGAACTAGAATAGAATGCTCAAAAACTACTATGAATTAAATGGCTTTCTAGTTATAAATAGATTAAAAATTCTATTATTTCTTGAAGCAGTGACTGTAGTCAACACATTTCAGAATTTCTTGTGAGTTATAGCTTTGAATAGGTATGCCATGTGGGTTTTGAAAATGTAGTGATATCTTAGTAAAGCAAAAAGATTGAACATTCAAAGTTTATTATATTCTGGTTTGTCAATATCTATAGTATAAGTTTGCAATTAGGTGGACACAGTAAAGCCCACGAAAAGATAATAAAATGGGGAACTCGGATCAAAGATGAGACATGTGACACGTGGAAAGTGGGGGAATAAGAAATTATTTATATATTTCTGTTTGAAATTAAGAAATTATTTGTAAACTACATCTTGATGCCAAGCTTATTGACACAGGTTGACAATAAAGAAGTTTAATCAAATATTTTTGCAACAATTTTGAAAAAAAGCCATGACATATTAACTTAGGCCCACCAATATCCAGAATGAAACTGATATTTTTCACATAGTAATATAAATATGCTTTAATTTTATCACATTCTTCAGCCTCATCTTGCCAATAGCCATTTTGCAAGTTCATGGAAGAAAAGTACTTACTCTAACCTAATCTATCTAAAGTTTCTTTTATGTTTGCTTGTAGATTGTGTCCTTGACAGTTACCTGATTTAATTAGCTTGCCAATTCTCTTAGGAACTAACTCAACTGGAGTTTTGTAAAGACCATTACTCTCCTCATTAACTCCTTGTTCAAGCATATACTTTATGCATGCTTTTAACTATGTAGTTCTCTGTAGCATTATAGGGTCTCTGTGCCATAGATATACTACTGTTTAACACTATCTTGTGTTTGATTTTGTTTATTCAATCATTAAGATCAATTTCTACTTCAGATGTGATTCTATACTCCTCTATTAGCCTTTGCTGTATTTAGTCACTATATCTCCTAATATAGAATACCAATCTAATTTACCCTGTGCAACACTTTATCTGATTTATGTTCCTTTACTGCAGCTTTCCCCTATGCTTTCCCCTACATTACCTCTTCTCACATGTATAGGAATTCTTGTTCAGTGCTGCCCTCCATATGCAAATGTTTTTTTGCATGCCAGAAGCCTAGAACTCCTACGTACCCTATGATCAATGTAGTTTAACTGCATCTTGCACGTAAATCATCATGTGACGACCTTCCACCAATAGGAGTGCAACACACCCTTCGGATACATGCGACTCCCTCTATTCGATTCTACCGAACTATCACTTCTCGTTAGGTAGTGATCGAGTGCAGACAATTTTCAATTGTACTCTTTTAACATGTTCATTTCTTTTTTTGTGAAATAGTGATTTACTTGATTTGTTCATTTGCTACAGTTAGATTTTCTGTAATAGTTTGCTGCAATAACTTACCTTTGTTTATTGAATTTTTTTTCTCATTTTTGACTTCTTCCCAGTTTACAATGAATACCGAAGTTTGTGTTTTAAAAATTTTGATATTATTACTGCTACTTCGAGTGACATTACTGGCTTCAGGTTTGGGGATCTCGATTGATGATTTTTTGGCTATCATTTGTCGGGAGATTGATCATTATATAAGGGATCCTTTTTCTCCCGACAATGTTCAGGTTCCTCCTGCATTGTCTGAACCTGTTTGTGACTAGGTGAATTTTGCCACCCTAACATTCTTCCTCCTAACTATGCCATGCTTTCCATGCATCTCCTACAAAATATACTAGGCCTAACTCTACCTTTTTGGATATGCTTTCTCAGGTGTGTTCCTTTTTCTTGTTTTCACTGTTTTCTTGGAATACCGTTTTTTCCTTTTTTACATGACACCCGTTATTAGAGTCCCTTGTTTTTCCCTCCTTCCTCTGACATCAGGGTTCATGCTGAGCACTTCATTTCTCAGTTGAGGGCTTTTGTTAGCATGCCTCGTTCTTTATGGTCTTCTAATCATTATGTTTGGCTTATCAGTAAGCTAATCAACCCTTTCTCGACTCCAAGCAGTTGGAATCACTTTTGACAATGTGGGGACTGTCCCTAATAATCCTATCCATTTCTCCCACGTTCATTTCCCACCTTTGTCTTACTCTTACAGCTCTCCTATAGTACTTGTCCAACATACACCTCCTTTCTGAGGCGCTCCATCAATCCCCTGAGGGATTTTGGGGGGATACACTTTCCCTCCTTACTCCTCCTTAGCACTGTTGACCTCTTTGGTCCTATCCCTTCACATGTAGTTTTGTTGCTGTTGGGAGCTTATTGGGAAGGATGTTGTCATTTTACATGTTCATCTACCTTCCCTTTATCTTTGTGACTTCCAGATGGCTCCTTTTCTCCATCAATTTATTTTTTCAATATCTTTGGTATCACTTGTATACTCTGTTAATCCCCATTTGACTTTTTAGTTTTTGGTTATTCGTTTGTCTCATTCTGATACCATGACCTCTCCCATAACTTTCTTGTCCTGCAACCTCCCATTCTTTACTAGTTCCTACCACATCGGGGTTCCATCTTTTGCTGTGTGTCTCAATGTCAGGTTCTTTATCGCCAGCAGTTCCAGTGACTATCAGGTGGTTTCCAGTCCAGTGGGGGCATGTTTGGCCAATTTTGTTCCTCTGTGGTGGATATTCACTACTGTTTCTTGGGTAATTCAAGTTTTGTGAGAAGGATTTTTCATCCTTTTTCTTTCCCCTCCACCTTTGTCTCTTGTACTGATTTCCTTTCCATTAACTCAGAATACAAATACCTGTCTGCATCTATCACAGAGAGCTATAAAGCCTGTCAGTCAATCCTTTCCAGGATTTTACTCCAGGTTTTTTTGTCATGTGTTCCACCTGTCCTGCCTCAACTAACTTCTGTATCTTCTCTGATTTCCCTTTATTGCACTCGGGTTTTTTTTTTCTCCAGGACTATGAATGACCAAGATAGATGTCTTGAATGCCTATCTCCATATTCATATTTCTCATCAGTCCAGATGCTCTCTTTGGTTTGTTCACTATGGGGTTGGGTATCAGTTTTGCACCTGGTCTATCAGGCTTGCTTCAGTATTGTATGTATTTTATTAGGTGGTTTCAGCTTTTGCCCAAATTCTGCATGCTCTAGGGTTGGGTTTACACCACAACATGGATGACTGGCTGCTGTTAGCTCGTTCCAAACTGGAGTCATCTCAACATACACAGTAGCAGCTTGTATTGGTTGGATTCTAAAGCTGGTGAAGTTTCTTTTTGCCTACCCACTACCTTATCCATTTGGGTGTATATTTTTCAACACCCTCCTCAATCTGTCCCCACCTTCTTCACTTTTTCTCTGTTTGATAGTGCTTTCAGTTCTCCATGCATTTACTGCTGCCTCAGTTTCTGCATGAGAGGTTCTGTCAGTTTTGAGGACTTGGATTTGTATGGAAGCCTTTATTCCTTTGGGTTGGGCACATATGCGTTCTCATCACTGGACTCTGAATGGCCAATGGAATCCTGCTCAGGATCCCTTGGACTCCCCAGTTACCCTTCCTTCTCCTTGTACAGACTATCTGCATTGGTGATTGTACAAGGAGAGCACAACAAAGGGAATACAGCTTTCTTTACCTCATCCAGATTTGCATCAAATCACACATGCTTCTTTCCAAGGTTGGGGAGTGTGGGTCTATCAGCAAGAGATTTTCAAGCAATGGTCTCAGATTTTAATATTTTATCATTTCAACATCTTGGAGCTTATGGCAGTATGACGTGCTTTGGTTCATATTTTTCCACTGAATCTCTGTATGACCCTCATTTTTACTTGTTGTAATAATTCTCTTTTCCTTTCTTTCTTTTTTTCAATGGTCCTTTTCATTAGGAGGTTTTAAGCTTTGACTTCATGGCTGGTGGTTATCTATTTTTGAAGTAGGGACTTTTTTTTTTTTTAGAGTATTCTGGTTTCATTTCATTCTTTCCATCCTCTTGATATTTTTCATAGTTATTCAATTATTTGTTACAGTTACCTTCCTCCTTATCTATTTGACTTATTTCTCCATTTTCTTGTTTATGAATTGTGATTTTTCATATCATTATTACTTGATATAAAACATTTTCTCTTGTTATTTGTTACTATATTGCTTAACTTTCTTTTTTCTTTGGTCCTTATAGATTGCTTTAGGTTTGCTTTATATTGTTTCTCTATTTGCCCTACCAACTTTTATGTTTGTAACTTTTGTTTTGTTCTCAAGTTTTTGTAATAATTTTTACTGTACCTTGTATTTAGAATAACTATTTTTTCTTTATTCTAACTTACAACTTTCTATTACATGCTGGTAGATTCTGAAGGCTTCAAACTTACCACTAGCTACTTGTATTAAACATCTGATGTATTCAAGTGTCACTGAAATAATCGAGTTTGGTGCTGTTTCAGATATTTGTTTGAAGTGAAGAAAAAAATCCAGATCAAACTATTTGAACATGCTAATGTGTGCAATAAAATGAGAATATGTTCTTGTAAGGCAGATATTTAAGTATTTACTTGGTATTGTAAGGCAGGCATAACTATTGACATTGCAGTTTTTTATTGTAATATTTATTAGTTTTAGAAAATTTATAAAATGTTTTTTTTATATTAAATGTTATGAACCAAAGAATTTTATTTTATTTGGATGAAATTTAGAAACTTGATAATTTTTTTTTTCATTTTTGTATAAACTTCATTGTTTTTATTTTATAGGTGTTTCAAACAAGAGGAAAAGAGGAGTAAGTATTTTATTACTCTTAAAATGAACAAGGATTGAATCATTTGTTCTTCATCATGTTAAACTGGTTATATGAAAGCTCATTGAAATTAATATATTAACTATATGTGTGTGTGTATATATATTTCTAGGTCTTTTTCCAACTTAATAATGAATGCTATTTTATTTGGTTTAGGTTTGTAAATAAGAACTCAAATTTATACAAAAGACAAGCTATAATATACTGCATAACATAAAGCTTGTTTATATCCTGATGAGCTATAAGAACAGACTAAAATACTTCTGATATGATACCTTACCTCTTCTCACATAATAGTTGTCCTCAATTTGTGCTGCCCTCTATATGTGCAATTTTTGTTTGCTACTAGCCTTGAGGCTCCTACCTGACATCACGTGTTTACATGTGATATATCTGCATTGTATCATGCAAATGAGCATGTTACAACCCTCCACCAGTAGGAGTTCAACACACCATCCAAGTGCAGCTGACTTCCTCTATACAATTACAATGTCTCAATTTTGCACTAATGTGTAACAACATGTCTTATTTTATCAGTCATGATCTTTTAAAGTATAGGCATTTTTCAGTGGAATTATCTCCAAAGACATTGTATCACAATTGTCAGTAACTTTCACTTTGTCTGTTGTGAAACAACACGACTTTGTTCATGCTAGCTTACCAATTACATTGTTGCATTTGTCATTGTCTGTTGGGAGAGATGACAACTTTTTTGTGGCTGATGGTAGAGTCTTTCATATGGTCATAGCCTTCTTTTGTCCCTGACATACCTCTGCCTATGTTCCTCATTTGTGATGGAAAAGGGTTTGCCAGTTTTTTGCCACCTACTTCAGCCTTTTTTCATGATTTTGTGACTAGATTTGTCAGGTATGTTTTACATATTCAATTATTTTTACCACTATTCTAGGGTATACACGCATCGCCCTCTATCCTTTGTTATCTCATTTGACTAGTCATGACTTCATGCTATATTGATTTTGTTTAACTCCTAAACTGTAAAGACTTCAGATTTGGGGGTCAGATCATCTGTCTTTTGTTGATCTTTCTTAGTCTTAAGTTTAAATACCTTCGTTTTACACATACTACCCTTTTACGTTTGTTTCCTTCTTTAACCTTCTTTCTGTGGTAATCCACCATTACTTTGTGGATTTTTTTTTATGGATGCTCATTCACTTGTTTTTTCTACAGTGGCATTTTTACTTCTTATTTGATTGATGTTTTCCTAGAGTTGGTTGGGATTTGATGCCCTTGTTACTCAATTGCTTTTTGCCTCCTTTATGTTTCATATGTCTTCTTCTGGCTCCTTTCATCTCTAGTGTCATGTTTTGAGGCTGCATGCCAATGTTATGCCTTATCCTCACTGTTTACCATCTCTCCTGTGCTTCTTCTTTGCCACTCTCTGTCACCACTTCCAATTCCTTTTTCCATATGTCCTTCCATCGCTCCTAGACTTTGATGTTGTCAGTCTAGGTGATGGCTGTCCTATAGGCTCAGAGTCAGTAGTCTTTTTTGTTTGTATGTACCTTTGCCCTCCATTTGTGGCCAATTGTTGAGTACTGGGATTTATATCGGAGAGCCTTAACCTTTGTTTTTCCTCTCCTCCTCCAATGTCTCCTGTTCCCATTATTTTACATCCTCAAAGGGATCTTGTTTCTTGCCAACATTAGTCCATGGTAGTGTTAGTCCTAATGGCTGCAATCACTATTGGTTGGGTTTCTCGTTCTTTTCCGGGTTTTTTCTTCCCATATTTTTGTGGTTCCTAGGGGATCTGTAGATAGGTGTCAAGTCTTACATCATTCATATCTCAGTCTCTTTCTCATCTTCCCTTATTTTCCCATGGGAAATTTCTTACTCTATGGTGGTCTTTTGCCCCAGGTCTTGGGACTTCTTGGATGATTCATTTCTCATTTGGCTCTGTCCTAAAAAGCCTCCTACAGCCACCCTCTTCTCCTTCTTTTGGAGGCAGTGCATCTGGGTTGCTTGATTCAATTTAAAAGAGTCACATCTCACACCCAATTTATTTCTCGTTGATTTAGGTGTTTTTTGTTTGTTTGTCTGCAAGGCCTAGCCTTCTACTCTTCGCCTCTTCTAGCAGAGTACAGAAATCTTTGCCACTTCCCAGTTTCCAACTGCTGGAGTGATGGGCCAATGGAGGCTTACTCCTGAGTGTGACAACTTCCACTCAGTTGAGAATAGGGTGATTGTGTTTTATTGGTGTAGATGGTGAGTACTCTCCTCCTACCATGCTGCCTGGTTTTGAACTGGACAAATCGACCAGTTGTTGGATCAGTGTAGGACATAAGTCCTCACACATGTGATTGGTAGAGTTCCTCACCCTACTGCAAACCTAATGAAAAATTTAGAATACTGTCTGGTTTTGAACTGGAGTTGACCACCATGTATGCATTCCCCCTTCCTACCATTGCCTAGATATTGGGTTCTCGGGTAACCTGGGGTTGTTTGTATACTGGGTTTGCACACATGTGCCCTGTCTGGGTTGTTGGAAGTTGCTTTTCCCATCTGCTTCCTGGTCTTGAGGTGAAGACAATTGAGATCCTCTTCCTACTGCAGACTAGAAGACACATACACAATGCTGCTCGTTTTTGGACTGATCTTGAAATGATGATTGTACTCTACAGTATAGAGAGTTTCAGTTTTGCTAGGAGGGTATGTTGCACTCCTATTGGTGGGGGGTTGTTGCCTGCTAAATTGCTTACTACAATGCAGCTATGCCACATTGTAAACATGTGATGTTAGGTGGGAGCCTCAAGGCTTGTGGCAAACAAAAATTGCACATACAGAGGACATCACAAGTTGAGGAAAGCTATTATGTGAGAAGAGGTATCTATCAGAAATACATTTTCAGTGTTAAAAAATGCTAACTTTTCTCATAAAATTCTCTTTATGAACCTAAATATCATCCAGCATTTGTTTACCAGAAACTTTGTATTAAACTCAGATTGCTTTTATATAAATTGTGTTTCAGTTATAATATCAATCTGTTTGTTACATGCAGATGGAAGAGATAGAAGAACTAGAAGAACAGTGGGTAAGTACTTAAAACTAGATGACATTGAAAAATATTTTGTCTTTTAGGTTGAATTCTTTTTTTCTATGATAAAAATTACAAGTATGAAATGGCATTAAATAACCATAGAAGTTCTGAAAAATCACCTATGCTGCTAAGTTAGTGAACTGCAGCTATGAAAAGAAAAAAGATGAACTTTTACTTCAAGTTGTCCATGATGTTGAAATAATATATAGGATTTTTTATAAAGACCAATTTTTATGTAAAGTTCAAAGAAATAGAAATAAATATTTTACAAATTGTAACAAGTTATCAATTGTGTGTTTCTTTTCAACTTTAATAAGCCATAAGATCAATAAAATTACAGGATTTTTGTTTTTGTTTATTTTCTTAACTTTCAGCCATCTTTATTCCTCGGTTGTTGGTAGAGTTGTTTGTATCAGTTATAGAAAAGTCCCAGTGCAGTAATTGCCTCTGTTAAATACCCACTTATCCCATACCCACATTACAGAAATCACTGATGCCTGGGCCAGTACTTTAATTATATTCAACTCAGTACGAGCTGCCAAATTTAGTACATATTTTTACTGTTAAACTGTTTTGTACTTCAAGTGTTAGTCTCTTAGTAATTATGTTTATGTATACAATTTTAGCTGTCTTACTCTCTTCAGACTAGGAATTCATCTTCTTCTGTCTCTCTGTGTTGTATTGAATTATGATTAGTAAAGTTCTTGAGTGACAAATGAAACTAACTTTTAGCTTTTAATAATGATGCATGTATCTGAAAATTTAAAGGATTTTGAATGTAAATAAACAGTATTTACATTTTACTAGAATTCCAGGAAAGATGGAAGATAAAAAATAATTATAACATAGATATTTTACCAGAGATGCAGTTTCCTTTTTTTCTTGTTATGTTGGGTGTGTGTGTGTGTGTGTGTGTGTATATAAAAGTATATATTAAATAACTAAACCAAGCTAGGTTTTATGTAAAGAACAACATTAGAAAAGTAGGAGAGCAATAACAGCTGTAAAAAAATTTATGAACTTGTATATTGTTTGGTGTATATGAAACATGCTTTATAATGATCTGTAGTTCAGTCACTGTTACTACTATTACACTGACGATTTTTATAATCCTTTGTGATTAGATTTTAATAATAGAGAATCATTTCTCACAATAATATTATGATGCAGGATGATTACTATTGTAGTTATTCAAAAACAACTCCACAAAGAACTAATGTTATATGCAAATTGTCCAAAAAAAGGAAAATTATTACTATACATAAAAGAATATAATGGTTTAATTAGGACAAAAACTCCTTTATCACTCATTTGTTTCTAATTCAAAAAGCTAAATATTGGCATCACTAAAGTTTTTAATTTGAAGTAACAGGCTGATTGCATATCACTTAAAGAGTAAAATCTATATTTTGCACCAGTCTTTAAATTCAAAGTTTTTTTTAATTGTTTGATAGGAGAGTGTATAAAATGGTAGGTTTTATTCACTTAAGGCATATTGATTTAATTTTCTATATTTTTGTAATATTTGTTATTTTATAGGTAGTAGGCAAAAGTATCATAAAATTAGAAGAGAAGCTCATTTTTTTTGTTTGTGACTTTGTTGTTCAATCTGTCTGGATATAAAACCACTTCAGCAGTTTTTACAGAGAACAGCTTAATAATTTATGATTTGGATAATTAAAATGATATATATATTTTTATACTTTGGTTTGAAGCTGTCTAGATTCATAGAATGTGGAACGTTTGACGCAACTTCTATTTTATTAATTGCATTTTGTAGCAATCAGTTTAAAATTAAGCTAATCAGAATTTAAAGTTGTTTTAGAGTATTATTGAAAAATATAGAAATCGTGCTATTGTGTTATCTGGTTCAGGATATTTTTGACTGTGTAATGAATAAAAACCCTATAATCTTAGCACTTCAGGGGCAAATGGGAATGCTGTGTAATGGTACTACAGGCATGATATTCAAATTTGATTATAAATATTTACTATTGCTTCAAGTTGTTTATGCATTTTAATGTGATTTTGCAGAATTCTTTGATTACTAACTAACTTAAGTTTAAGAGGTTCCTGTTATCTTTTTTAGACTCAATTTTATAATAAATCAGTCCACAGGAGATTTTCTAAAATATTTTAAAATAGAGTATTTAAGTTTTGAGCTTTGTTAGATATTTTACTTTCTTTTCTTTACTTGTTTAATGGCCATTTTGCAACATAATCTTAAAATGGAACCCATATTCCTTTTTCATTACTATTATCATCAATTAATAGATACAATATATAATATACAGAAGTATCACAGTTGACTGACCTTTATTTTAAGTGTTATTTTTGGGCAACTTGGGTATAGCCATTACCAGATTATAATTAATTTAGTAAACCAAATAAAAAAAATCATATTTTGTTTTATCAAATAATGATTCATAGATAGTTACTTTCTTAAAATCTTATCAAAAATTAGGATAAGTAGGTACAAAAACATCCTAGGTTTTGACTTTTTATGCCTTTTCTTGAAATTGTGTACTCGATTTCTTAGCTACATTTCCATTAAAGAAAACTAGTCAGTTGTTCCTTTAAAAGACATTAGGAAGTTTGTTATTCCAATACTTTTAATGTGAAATACATGATGCTTGAAAAAGTATCATCCATAAATACTGATGTATAAAAGTGATTGATAAATCCTAAAGAACTAATAAGCAGAAGTAATTTATTAAACATGAAGAATAATTAAATAAATTGACTGATTAGATATAACCCTTTTCAACTAAGTTTCTTTCCAGATTATAAAGACAGTCAAGGTGTGTGAAAAATTTGACAAGTTTAAAAGTAGAAAATGATTACAATAAAATTTATTGCTAATCTGATTCTCACTTATTTGTTTTGCAAAATTTTATGCGTTTGTGCTTCATTGGCTTGCAATGGTTAAATAACCCATTGCATATTCCTTCCAGACCAACTTGTCAAAAATGAAGGTATTCATTGAAATATTATGATGTAAATAGAATTAAAGTACTCACAAAGGTTCTGTTGAATGTCCTTACCATTGCATTACTAATTGTTGATCACAGAGTAAGTTTACAGTCATTATTTCATTTAGGATATTTTGAAACAATTTCTGTCCTTTGTGAAACACAAATTGACTTTGTATTTATCGCAAGAAATTGTTGAATAGTTTTTTGTGAAAAGTTTTACATCTCTTGCTTACTGCATGTTATGGTCAATATCCTATGCTATCATATCTAATGTCAGCAACTGGATTTGGTGTCATTTTTCTGCAATGATGTTGCATAATATCAATGGTTATGGTCATCCTCTTTTCTGTCCAGTGTTATTCACTTTTGATCTCATCAAAAGACTGTGGGCAGTTTCACAACAGAAATCCATAAGGGGTTTTGGTCTTTCATTTCTAGTTTGGCAGTGTAACTTAAAAAACAGCCAAGCATTTACAGAGCACATGTCTGTAAGAGGAGAGAATATTCTAATGTAATGTTATTTAGATTTCAAACTCACCATCAAGTTAAATCAGCATATCATGTGACATTATTTTTGACAGACTGTGACATTGCTGTATTGAGACTATGAGATTCCTGTAGAGAGACTAACAATGGAATAGAGAGAATTTGACATTGCTGCAAAGGGGCTATGAGTTTACTATAGTGACTGGGATGTTACAGAGATAGTGACATCATTATAGAGAAATTGTAACTTTACTAGGAAAATATTGTGACATTACTACAGCTAAACTATGACATCAGTGGTGTAGGAAGGAGTTGCAAAGTAGGAGATTTTACAATGAGAGATTGAAAGTATATGAATTTGCTAAAAGCAGCTCCCATGCTAGGGAGGTCTGGGGGCATGCCCCCCCCCCCCCAATTAATATAATAATATAATTTACAGTTGCTATATAAATCAAATATGTAAAGTGTAGCACCCCCAGCACCGACACCTCTGGACATTATGATAGAGAAACTGTGATAGACTGTGAGATAACCACTGAGATACTATGACTTCTATGGAAAGAGCAACATTACTATATAGGGAGATTGTAATGTTACACAGACAGACTGGGACATTACTATACAGAGACTAAGTGATTGCTATAGTTTGTGACATTACTGCTGGGAGACTGTGATTTTACTGCAGAAAAACTATGCATTACTACAGAGAATTTATGATTTTACCATAGAGAATCTGTGACATTGCTTTAGAAAGCTCATGACTTTACTACAGAGTGTGATTATTACTATAGAAATACTGTGACATTACTACTGAGAAACTGGGACTTTACTGAAGAGAAACTTCATAGAGATCCTATGACTTTACTAGAGAAAGATTATGACTACTATAGAGATACTGTGAATTTACTACAGAGAAACACTGATGTTACTACAGAGAGAGACTGTGACTTTACTTTATAGAAAGACTGTGGTATTCCTACAGAGAGTCTGAATACTACTACAGACAGACTGTGACATTTCTGCAGAGAGAGACTGTGACATTACTACAGAGAGACTGTAAAATTATTTTAAATAGACTGACCTTATAATAGAGAAAGTGTAATTGTACTATAGTGAAACTGTGGCATTTATATAAAGAAATTGTAACATTAAGATAGACTGATATTACAACAGAGAGTCTATGATGTTACTTCAGGGAGACTGACTTTAGTACTGAAACACTGTAAATTTACTACAGAGAATCTATGACATTACTTCAGAGAGACTGTAACATTACTACTGAGACACTGTGACTTTACTATTGAGTGACTCTGGCATTCCTATAGAGAGACTGTGACTATGAAACAGAGGGAGTTTGACATTGATATAAAGAAACTATGAGTTTACAGTAGTGACTGGGATGTTACTATAGAGAGAATGTGACTGTCTTTCAGAGAGACTAATGTCATTGTAGAGAGACTGTGACTTTAATACAGTGATTGTGACATTTCTGCATAGAGAGACTGTGACATTACTGTAGAGAAACTGGACATTACTTTATAGAAGCTGTAACATTACCATTGATATAATGTGACTTTACTACAAGGAAACTTAACTTCATCATAGAGAGCCTATGACTTTACTGTAGAGATGATGATATTACTGTAGAGATACTGTGACTTTACTACAGAGAAACTGTCTTCACCATAGAGAGACTGTGGGATTACTGCAGAGAGGCACTAATGTTACTACAGAGAGACTGTGACATTACTACTATAGAAAGACTGCAGTATTCCTACAGAGAATCTGACCACTACTATAGAAAGTCCAACATTTCTGCAGAGAGACTGTGACATCACTACAGAGAGATTGTAATGTAACTCTGACATAACTATAGAGCTACTGTGATATTATCTTAAATATAGTATGACCTTATAATAGAAAAAGTGTAATTGTACTATAGTGAGACTGTGACATTACTACTGAGACACTGTGATCTTGCCATTGACTGATATAACTACGGATATTACTATAGACTGTAATGTTACAATAAGTAGGCTGTGTCTTTACTACAGAGAGATTGACACTACTAGAGACACAATATGACATTAACTGTAACATTAATATAGATAGACTGTGGAGTTACTACAGCAAGACTGATATTTTGTACAGAGAGACTGACATTTCTACAGAGACTGACATTTCTGGAGAAAGAAACTGTGGCATTGCTATAGAAACTGTGATATTTGTACTAAGAGACTGATGTTACTGTAGAGAGACTGATATAACTATAAAGAGACTATGAAATTTATACAGAAAGACTGTGTCATTACTACAGAGATACTGTGATGTTACTATAGAGAGACTGTGACTTTACTATTGAGAGACTTGTGTTACTATAGAGAGACTGTGACATTTCTACAGATAGACTGTAACCTTTATATAGAGAGACTGACTTTAGGACAACTTTTTTAATTCGTAACAGTTTGTGTTTGTGGAACAGCTGTGTGTATGTGTAAGATGTAAACATTGAAATTAAGAACTTCCATAAGATGAGAGTCTGTTACTTAGGAAACATTGCAGTATTTACACAATGAGAGGATATGTTTGTTTATGAATTATAAACATTTATAATTATGTTATGTGACAAAAGCCAGTGAAGGTAAATCCTAAAGTGTGTACATTTTGTAACAAGGACCACCCATGGATTTTACCAGAAATAGAGATAATTGCTGATTGTGTGAATTTGAAGCATGTTTTCTGTGGTTTCCTCATTAAAAAGAACATCCTTCATGAAAACCACTGACTTATAATATTTCTTGTTAAAGTACTTTAAAACTAAGATTTGGCATGGAAAACTTTTTACATATGTGTAATAACATTTACAGTATAATATTTGATTATGATAGGAACTGCACAAATCATTATACTAAACTTCCCATTCACATTTATTGAAGTGAATTGGAACATGTTTTGAAAATATTATTTAATGTTGTAACCCAAGGGTATATCAGTTCTGCTGTCATTGTCATGTTTCCCTCATATTATAAGGCTTCTACTACCTATATTTCAAACCTTGGGAAGTATCAACCAAATCTAGATTGGGTTCAAACTTGTTTATGCTTTTTGAGGTCATTTAAAATCTAGTAATTTAGTTGATTAATCTACAAAGTTAGAGTAAAATTTTCCAAATACATCAGCACCTGATCTGTAGTTCACACAGTTAGATAATGGTACTGAAATTTCTTTAACAACGGGGTTGAGAGAAGTAAATCTGTAATAAATATATAATGTATAAACACACTTCAGCTTAATTTGATGTTAATTTTTCTTGTATTTAATGTATACTCTTTTATACTTGTTTTGGGGAATGGATGTGGCTTATTGATTAGTGTGCTGGCTGCAGATGAAAGGGACAAAAGTTTGGGCCATGTTATGGTTAAATACACTCACATTTTCTGCTGTGGGTATGTTATGAAAGTGACAGTTAATCTTGTTATTTGGTTCAAAGAGCTGTAAAAAAAAGCTCTTGTGGTGGTGGGCACTATTTACTGGTTTTCCCCCTGAAGTCAGCAGTTGCAAATTAAAGATGGCCATGTCTAAACATTGTGGGGTTTTTGACCTAGCTCTTTAGTTTTTATGTTTCATAAGGTGCTGTCTAGTTTGAAAAATTCTGGTTTTGGTTAAAAGTGACTATTTATGGGGAATAGAAATCTTTGTTTAGTGTGTAGATGTTCTTGCTTTCACCATATTATTATAACTTACATATTACTCTAAGTTAACATTAAAACTAGTCAACATTCCTTACTAATTATATGCATAAAAAGTTTTGTATTCTATATAATTTCTTTATTGTTACTTTCATTAACAGTACTTTTTAATATATCTAATTTTATTACTTTTTAATTTAATTGCTTATTATTATACATTTACTGTAGAGATTGATTTGCAATGTTAGCTTAATATATTTATTTAAGACTAACCTAAATCTCCTAAGCTGGCTGAACCTCTAGCGGTATTATTGGGATTACAGCCGAAAATATCGTTAACAGCGAGTGTACTCAACTGATGAAAAAAGCATTCTAATCTTTATAAGAAGCAACGTAAGGAAAGTATACTTAATTATCTATACTTATTACCAGATTGGTTTTTAGTTTCACTCTAAATAGGTAACTGGATTTGATCGAAAGTTAATAAACGTAAGCCTGGTCAATTATTTGTAAATTAACAATTAAAACACCAACTATACATAATTTTAAATATGATAATTAAACCCTTTGTTAAGAAATTGTGGAGTTCGAGTATGTTGATTGGAGACAGTAAATAAAACTAAACTTGCTTTAGAGATACAGGAAAATTTGGAGAGTTTAAACTTTTTCTTCAGGTCATGCATGGCTGCATGATTCTATGTGAGATCCGTGTTTATAGTACAGACTGCAGAACTACTTATTATTGAAAAGTGGCGCTACTGACGAATAGCATAGGTTGATGATCATAAACAGTTAGGCGTATTATGTTAACCGGATACCTGTTATCCCATTAGCAGTAATACCACGTATCCGTGACTCCTGGAGGGAACCGGACCTGTGGATTTGTCATTGTGCGGAGACCACTTGACCGTGAACCGGGCTCAGTTTATACAATTTAATTTCATCATGAATAAAGTACCTAATATTCTAGAACAGAAGTATAAGCCCAGTACCTCTACACCTTACTAAAACTGTTCATTTTACTTATTATTACATGTTTTCATCTCTTAGCAATAGTTAATTAATTAACTGCTGGTATTGTTTTATAGAATTGCGTTTTGATATTTTTTCGATGAATGTTTTACATTATTTATTGTTTCATTTGATCGACGAATGAACTATCTTTTTTATTGTATCAGCTTTAGATAAAGAACGAATTGTTAAGTTATTTGTATAGTGTTTAATTTAGTTTATTATATTGCAGTTCAATATCATTCCAGTCAGTTTTGGTGAATAGATTGGATAATAAAAAAATATATAAATGTTCATTCATTTTTTTTTCGACTATATATATTTTATAATACTGAGAGTATTTATTTTTGGACAAATTTTGCGGTTGGTTTTAAGTGTGTTATTTTAACATTTGTGTTTGTTATAACTACCAATAACCTAATGTTGATAAATATGTGTGTGTGTTTCAAAGAGGGGGGTGAACAGCTGTGAGTACGCGCAAGACAACTGTTGTTGTAATCGCCAAACTTGGGTAGGCCCAAGTTCAAAAGGTACCCTTGTAAGCGCTCACGCACACACACACGTGCTGTTATAAGGAATTTCTTTGTGTGCGAGATATAAGTACGCTTCTGGCCAAAAACAATCTTCTCCCTCTCCTGAAGTAAAATGGAATAGTCCGACCTGACAGTTTCGGCGTCTCCTCGGCCGTCCCGTCAGAGTAGTGTAATTGTCGTAACGGGACTTCTTACATCTTGTTTTAGTTCGACCGTTCTGGGTCGTGTTTTTCGGTACCTATGTGTTGATCCAATGCATCAGTCCGTCTTCAACCCTTCTGGTGGCATTAAGAGAACATTCAGAATGTTTCCTGCGGACGTAACTCAGCTGAATCTTCCTCCTGTTGGGTCTGACCATGTCGTCCACTATCAGGTACACCTTTGGTTTGATAAAACTACTGTTGCTCGAGTGATGCATTAGTAAATATAAGTATAGAATATTGTGACAACATCACATTGTTTTGCAGCACTATATCGCGTGCATTTATTACACATTGATCTCTATCTGTGAGCAAAACGTCAAAGAGTTTAGTTATTTTTCAGTTGGTTTTATCCAGAACAGGTATCAGGATAAAAAAAAAACAACAACTATCAAAACAATTTTCGATTTTTTTCGACGCGTTTTTCACTAGCAATGTAGTATGGGTTTATAATAGATTAAAAAAAACTGAAGATAGACACAACCCGTTGCTTGAACTTGACGTGGTATTAACGATGTGTAATAAAACAGCATATATGTGGATATTATACCCACGTGGCCGAGTTTATTGGAAAGGATTACAATGAATTGTCAAAAACGTTTTAAAATATAGGGCATAGTAAATGAATTAAGATTTCTTATAGTTAAGAATGATTGAATCAGAAAACAATTCATAGATAGAAATGTTTTTAATAGCCAGTTTAGCAACTAGTGTTAATGGTCGTGATTTTGAATAAATCACTAAACGTCTAAAGTTAGTAACTGAAGAAAACTGGATATAGCATATAGTGTTGTTGATTATAACACACACTACTTTATCTTTCATTCATGGATTGTAAGAGTTAACTCTAACGCTTTTGGAACCTAGGTAGACCTTCCTTCTGAAGTGAATTCGAAGATTTTTTTCTGAACTGGTTTCGTCATGATCACATGGATTCATTTATTGGTCTTATATAACAGTACATTTTTTTCAACTTCATCGACGTTTGTTGGGCGGTGAGTGCATAAGATTGAAACCCTGGAGTGTATCGTTTGGGGCAGTTGCATGATTTTTTTTTAGTTAGTTGTAACGTCGATCACTTTATATCATTGGTTGAGTTTCCGCAAAAGGAGTGTTTCTGATCAAAAGGCATGGCTGAAGATGTTACTACATATAAATGAAATTTTGATATTACTGTTATTAATTTAAATAAACCTTTACCGAAAACGCTGAAACATTGCAGCTATAGTGTCTAATAAAATAGTATTTTGGGGTTAAATTGTTAGACACTGAGAAGTTACTTGGGTTTTGCAAAGAGCTCTGGTGATTGTTGTGTATGTTTTTTTTTTATCTTAAACTTTATTGTATACGTGAGTAAAGGAACTAGTAAAAGACGCTTTTACTAGACCTTTAAACTCTTTTTGAGACTTTCATTTCGTAAATTTTACTTTTATGTTTTGTAAAATATTTTCGTCCATGCGGACATGTTCATAAATTGATTCTCAAGTATACTGTCAATTTTCTGGTTTGTTTAAACAATGGTAACTTCATGTTTCACTTAAAAATGTCCCGCCTAGCTGTTATTGTTTCTTTTGCCTGGATATTAGACAGATCATATAATTCCAAGTTAGTGTTAAACTGCCGATTTCTTTAAAGAAAACTCTTAAGTAAGGCTTTAAAGAAATGAAAATGATAACATAATTTATTACATGTACATCACTTATTTCCATGTACTTTCCACGTGCATTTTATGTAAAAGTCATCCGTATTTCACTACAAGTTAACGATGTTCTTTTGTTGGCAGATCCTAGTGAATTATATACTGAAACTCATTCAATGGCCAGTCCACGTAACGATAACAAATTAGTTTAATTCCTCCTTTAACTTTTTTACAAGTCTAAACATTGTGGTAAATTCTAGGTCACGTTTACAGTCACACTTACTATTACACTAATGTAAAATTAAAGTTACTCGTACAACTTCACGGCTGATCGATCCAGAAATTGAAAAAAACAACAAAACACTGACTGATTCACTGCTAGCTGAAACAGAACACACTACTGACTACAACCAACTTTTTTTTTCGTTGTTGCATCATTGAACTTCTTACCCCACAATGGGTCAGCGGTATGTCTGGAAGCTTACAACGGTAAAAACCGGATTCGATACCCGTAGTGGGCCACGTTGTGTGGCTTTGTGCTCAACAACAAACAAACAAAAAATGAACCTCGTATTTATAATCTACTCCTCGAATTTGTTATAAAGTCTGATGTCAACATTTTTGAAACCTTTTAGGCATAGTTATTAAGACCCGGCGAAACTCGTCCTTGATATACTCCCCTCCCTTTTATTACTGATTTGACAACTGACTACTTTTACGCTTTCTGTTGTAGTTAATACGCAGCGTAGGTATAGTGCGTGAGAGTAATGGATCACAAAGACGACAAACATGGCAAATATGGTATGTTCCTTACTTTCGTTTTTTGTGTTCATCACATACTCTGCCAGTTACTACTGCTTCCATGCTTCCTGGTATCCGATTGAAAATCTGAAAGTTGTGTTGAAATCAGCTCAACTAATGTAGCTAAACTGTTTACTAATAATTACTATTGCGCTTTTTCAATTATGTTTTATAATATTTTTTCGGCCAAATTTTTAGTAAAATATCCTACTTTTTCATGGCTGCGGTCTTAAAAATGTCATTATTAGTGTCATGTGCCCTCTAGCTAACATCTAATTTACAACATAAAAATATATAGCTTATAACACTTCCCCTTTCTGAATTCTGAAGTCCCTCAAACATTCGTTATACAAAAAAGCAACTGAAACACAACACTAAACTGTCCATTTACCAAGTATATTCTTGTCTAAGACCCATAGTATACAGATGGGATGGCACCTTGTCTCTGGAAGGGTACTTCCGGGATGGGTGGTCGATTGAATCCATTAGGGGCTCCATCGTTGATGACCATCTGGAAGTATTCTCGACAGATACCTTGGGCTCTTCAGTAGTTATAGTTTTTGCTGATAAGTTCTTCTCTGGAGTTACCTCATTGGCCAGTTTCTCACTGACATACTCCCAGAGACAAATCACAGATGATGACCTTTGGCTTGGATTGTCTATCCTTCTGGATCCTTTAAACCACATTATTGATTCCTTTCAGTACAGCATATGGCCTTTCCTAGCACCTGATTAACTGTGAAGCTCTTGCAGTGTAGATTGCATGCCACCTCTCTGCAATCCAGTTTCATCAGCTTTAATATCATAGCAATTTTTCATTTTATCACTAATTGATTTAAGATTTTCTTGGATAAAATTGGGTATAACATCAGTGGTGTTTCTTAATCTCTCCACATATTCTAAAGACACTTCTGAGAGACTATTCTCTGGACAAAAGAATAGAAGATCCAGTGGCACTTTAAGTTCTCTCCCAAACATCAGCAATGATAGTGCATTGTTGGTAGTTTCATGTACTACAATACAATAACTCTTCAGCATTGGACGATCTAAATCCAACGTTTTCAGATATTTATCCACATACATGGTTAATTGATATAATAGTGTGCAGTTGTATCTCTCCACTATGCAATCAAAAGATTAATGAAGGACTGTTGTCATAGTCTTCCTAAAACCAAGGAACTGATGCATTTCCACAAACAATTCTAATTCAAAGTTCCACTTCTGATCTGAGTGAAGTTCCATGAATACACCAAATCTTGAAACAAATTCATTTAGGAGAATCCTTGCTAGAGTTTCTGCTTCCTGATTAGGAACAACATAGGCTTCTGGCTATTTTGTAAAATAATCTGTCACAACCTTGGTCTATCTATTCCCACTGTTACTCTGTGGCAATGGACCATTCCATCACAATAATGCTGCAGCTGCCCATGCTGTTTTTTTCATAGCCTTTTTTGCTGACAACAGAGTTCACATCTTTTACACCAATAATCCACAGACCCCTTGGTACCTAACCCAGCAGAAGCAATCTCTTATTTGTTTCATTGCTCTATTAACACCCAACTGTCTGGCTGTTGGATGGTTGTAGAGATGATGAACTGTGGAAGTACCAACTATATTCATTGTTTCTGTCCATTGTTTTTTCTTATTGATGACATACCAAACCCTCTTGTAAGCATAAGAAATCTCACTGTGCCAATATATTTTCGTCTTCACACTGTATGGAGTAACTGTTTGCCATGAGAGTCTTTCTACACTATTATTGAATAATTGGTTTTAAACTCGTATCTTTTACTTGATCATCTTTCAGATGAGTGTTGGCCCACACTAATTCTTCATTATCACTTGTGGATGTCCCATTTTGGACTACACACTGCTTTACCTTAGGTTGGCCATCTTTACTCTCTTGTGCTTCCCTTTTTTCATAGTGTTTACATTAACACGTGGTCTTGAGAATAATGTGTCAGCATTTCCATGGTTCCATTCAGGGCAATGGAGGATGTTAAAATTGTACTGCTGAAGTTTCTGAAGCCATCTTGCTATTTTGTCTCCTGAATTATGAAAATTCACCAACCACTTTAATGCTGCATGATCTTTCTAGAGTCTAAACGTTTATCCATATAGATAATGGTGGGAATGACTTAGGGTTCAAACAACACATAAATAGTTCTTTTAGAGTTGTACAGTATCTTCTGGTATAAGTACTTCACTTTTTTATGTTAGTGATTGCTCTCCCTGCTGTCATGGAAAGTTCATCAGCTGATGTATTATTGGTTGTTTTTTTTTTGTTATAGACTATGAAGCTATTTCAACTCAGTCTAACTGTGCATCACTGTTTCTGCATGAAATCAGCTCCAAGTATGCACTCTTCCTCAATGTGAATTAACCACATATCAAGGGGAATGGAGATGATTCCTACATTAAGGGTAACTTTTAATTTTTCTCTTACTGGAACCTTGTATCCACTTGCTGTTGACATTACTCTCTCTTTTTTTCTTCATTACAGAATTGGGTTGAACTATTGTAGCTGTAGAACCAGTGTCAGTCAACATGCTGCAAAAAGCTCAAATCAATAAACTTGTGTACTCTTGGACTGATTTCTTTAAATATTGAACTTCTTATCTCATTTGGGGTAGATGTGTTGTTCTCAGGTGAACTGTACTGCATAAGTCCAGTTAATTTCTTTTTCCTAATGTCTGGTTAGCCCTTGGTTGTTCCTTCACTCAGGTTGGGCTTGAAGACTCATTCTTGGGGTATTGCCTCCTATATATTATTCACAGTTTCTCAGCTATAATGTCTAATATGTTTTCTGTCGCACTCTATGCCCCTGTTGTCATTATGAATGAAAGTCAAAGTCTTGTTAATGTTCTATTTCATTTTCACCAAAATAATCCCACTTCTGACATAACCTGTTGTAATGTTATTCTTTTGTTGGCAGTTTTTTTAAAATATCTGGTTAAAATAATTCAATGTCCAGTCCATGTGATAATAACAGATTAGTTTATTTCCTCCTTTAGCATTTCTACAAGCTTAATAAATACTATAATAACTTGTAGGCCACATTTACAGCTACACCAACTGTTCTACATTAACATTAGAATAAACTTGCTTGTACAACTTCATGGCTAATTGATCCATTAACTGAAAAATAAAATGCTGACTGATTATCTTTACTGACTAGAAGTAACCTTTTTATCTTATTTTGTTGCTTCATTAAAACATATTTACAATATACTCCTTGAAATAACTTGACAATCTGGTATTAAAATTTTTAGAACTAACTAATCTACAATATTAAATTTTTTGATCTTAACATCATGTGTCCTTTAACAAAAATCTAAGTTAAAACAAAAAATATACTTTATAACAATAAATTTAAAATTACAATTCTTACTTATGAGTTGGCATCATACTAAACAGTTAAAATTCTATAAGACATTGATGTCTGTAAACCAAAAAGAAAACAATGTAATTGCCAAATGATTGTAATGTGTTTAATTTATGATTTTAAAAAGTACCAATTTAAAATGCAAGTGTTTATCAGTAGTTAAAAAATAGCAATACAGAAATAACTTGTATATGAAAGTATTTGCGAAAAGACTGTTCCTTGGGTATTGTTTCGATCACACTGTATGATATGAAGAGCCAGTTCTTTTTGTCAGTGAATGTAAGTTACCCAGATAATTAGTCATATTGTAAGTACCCCATACTTACAGTAAATCTAAGTCATAGTTTAATTCTTACTCGAGTTAATCCAATAGATGTATATTTCATGTATCAATTGCAACTTGAAATTCTAACATGTTTAGTACAGAAAAAGGTGGTTTGATATCCTTTTGGCCCATAGTTTTATAGCAGTAACTGTTATAACTGTGCTGGCATTATAAGTGTTACATAATTTGTACTAATACAACCCTGTTACCTGTAGATTCAACCCTGCTAAAGTTAATTAAGGACTTAAATTCTATCTAATATTATGGAAGTAAGAATATTTTAAATTATCATGGTAGAAGAGTTACCAATATGTCACTGTGTATTTCTTGTTCATGGTTGAGGAGTTAACAATATGTCATTAGAGGAGTTACCAATACCTCATTGTGTATTTCTTGTTCATGGTTGAGGAGTTAACAATATGTCATTAGAGGAGTTACCAATACCTCATTGTGTATTTCTTGTTTATGGTATGGGAGTTAACAATATGTCATTAGAGGAGTTACCAATACCTCATTGTGTATTTCTTGTTTATGGTAGGGGAGTTAACAATATGTCATTAGAGGAGTTACCAATACCTCATTGTGTAATTCTTGTCTATGGTATGGGAGTTAACAATATGTCATTAGAGGAGTTACCAATACCTCATTGTGTATTTCTTGTTTATGGTAGGGGAGTTAACAATATGTCATTAGAGGAGTTATCAATACCTCATTGTGTATTTCTTGTTTATGGTAGGGGAGTTGCCCATATTGTTATGGTAGGTAGATTCAAGATGTTAAAATTTATATAAAGATCTATAAAAGTGATATTTTGTCAATTATTCAAATTTTACCAGAACCAGAATATATATAAATCATTGCAATTTCTCGATTAGTGGATAAGAACTGAAAGTATCTTAACTAGTACACACAGAGCAGCTGTCTTCATGTTTTATACAATTGATTTATGTACTGTATTTTACAATATTCAACTAAAATCATTCCTATAATTTCATATTTTTTAAGCTATAGTAAAGTAGACTTTTATTGGCAAACCTTTATGATAAAGGGATTCTTTGAGACTTTTGTTTGTTTTGAAGTTTGCGCAAAGCTACACAAGAGCTATCTGCACTAGCCGTCCCTCATTTAGCAGTGATAGAGGAAAGGCAGATTGTCCACACCACCCACCATCAACTCTTGTGCTGCTCTTTTATCAATGAATAGTAGGATTGACTGTCACATTATAATGCTCCCACAACTAAAAGGGCAAACATGCTTGGTGACATGGATTCAAAAACCAGGTCATGCCAGACCATACAGGCATTTGAAGAATCAGGACAATATAAGTATTACAGCCATCAGTGATTGAGTAGCTAGCATAATCATTTGTATATATTTCTGAGATCTTCAGGATCTGTAAACGTACAAGGATTTTGCATTTTGAAAGTTTATTTACATAATTTCTACAATCAATTGATCTTGGACTGAAATGATTATCCATATACTAGGCATTACAAATTAGTTTGTTGTCAGTTTTCCCAGGAAGTAACAGATTAGTTTGGGCATTACAACATTCAGTTTATAAGGAAATATATAATTAGGAGAACTAGTACAAACTTTTAGGTCATAACTCCGTCATCTCTTGACCGATTTGAGATCTAATAACAGTTATGGACTCAGGATGTCAAACCCTTTCAATTAATATATTTGACTACGCCAAGGTCTCATAAGTTAATTTACTCTAATCCTGCCTAAAATAATTTCAGTGTTAACAGGGGCAGGAAATGTTAACTGAGTTCGAACATAAAAAAACAACTTTATCATAAAATGTCAGTAGCAACACATTAATATTGAATGAGAAAATGTAATGTTATTCTATTGTTTTTTGTTTCTGTTCATTCTTCTTGGTGGTGTGGTATTATGTTGTTTAATCTTGGCAGTTGTTCAATTTCATTTCGGTAAAATGATCACATTTTGTGGCTATTTTTGAAAGTGATGTCAATTTTTTTTAATAAAGTGGATTATATAAAATCAATTAATGTGTTCTAGTTTTTGCTTAAACATTTTAACAATCTATTAGGATACTAAAAATAATTCTAAAACCCAATCAGTTATTCAGTTCACTAGGAGATAGATAAAAGTACAATGCAAGGTTTTATATTTGACACTATATATTTGTTCTTTCAAATTCGAGTAAAGAGACCAAGTATCAATTTGAAGTACAACTTGAAACTTAATACATATTTCGTTTTTTCTTGAAGTTTAACGCCTTTACGTTCACGTGTGTGTGTGCGTGTAATGTAAATCTGTGAAAGGGGTCATGATTGTATATATATATATATATATATTTTTTTCATATATCCCAGTCAAAGCAACCTGTGTATTTTAGTTGTATGTGTGTGTGCTTATTTGATATATAGAAAGAGAGAAGGGGAGGAGTATGTTAGAGGGGAGTCAGCGCTTGCTTGTGATCTCGAGATGTGTTCTGGTTGGCTGAACCAGCTTAGCACCTGGCGCAGCTGCTCGACGCATGGCCCTCGGGAAGATCGACGGCAACGTCAGCATGTTTTCAGCAGGTCCTGTGGTCGTTCGGTTATCAATCACATGTAATATGTGTGGATGTGAGAATATACATGTAATACTGTGAATTTCGTGGGAACTTGTTAAAATGATTATTTTTTAAATATTTTCGTATTTAAAATATATTCACTGACCAGTAGGCATTTTTTTTTATTATTCGGCTGTTATTAAGAACATGTTGAAGATTGTTTTGATTTGGATTTGTTCTTTCTCTTTCTTCTGACTTTTTTTTTCTAAACGTATTTTCAATTATATTTGGTGAAACGATAGGCCGTACGAAGTTTCCTACGTAACCCAGTTTTATTTGATAAATATCAGAGATCTGCATCACCATCACATGGACGCTTTATTTGACTGAGTTTTTCCAAAGTTAAAATATATCTAAGCACTAGGGATGTGTATCTCATCATAGTAGATCGATGATATTGATGATACGATATGTACCTAAAAATGAATATAACATGTAATACTCATCTTCCTATATTGAATCATTAATATTTAGCAAAAATATTTCATTAGCAATTCTAATTTTTTCTCTACAAAAGACTTTCGTACATAAATCGTATCGTATTGGACGATGTATCGATACATGTATCGTATCGCCACACCTTTACTAAACACCTATAAAAACATTAATGTCTTGCATGTATTTTGTAGTATTTCTAAAGCAAGCTAGCTGTCACGACACTATTGGTGTAATGTATTTTACTTGTGTATAATCATAATTCACCAAAAAGCTGCAATCTCAGATTTACTTGTTGCTAAATCTGAACATGTTAACAACAAAACAGGCGTTATGATTTATATAATTCAAGAACTTAAACAGATAAACTAAGTAAATAACTTTCTATTCCAAGGTTTAGAAGCATAATGACAATATAGCTAAACAAAATTAAGCTATATATTTGATAAATGAAATATATTAGCGTTATTCACGGTTTTCTCCGCCCTCTCGAGTGTAGTGATGACATGATAAACTTTAAATTTAATCAATTTTTAAACTACCGTTAGAACTGCATATTGTACACATTGAGAGAGAGACGCCATGTAATGTATAATGTTAGGCTACCTTTAAGTGCGTAGTATCGGATTTGCCGCGTGTGTGACTTGTTTTTTTTTTGTTTTTTTTTAAAGTGCGTTTCAAATTTTAAGTTTGCCAAGTATTAGATTTCAAAATCATTTCTCGAGAGGAAAAGACGTTATAACAAATGTATAACCTAAGATTTATATACCGGCGCAGAAGTTTTACTAATGAAGTTATAAGCTGATGTTGTGTTTGCTCATTGCCCCCCCAGTGACACAGCGGCACGTCTGCGGACTTACAACGCTATAAACCGGGTTTCGATATTCGTGGTGGGCAGAGCACAGATAGCCCATTGTGTAGCTTTGTGCATAAATTCAAACAAACACCCCCCCCCAAAAAAAAGGGTTTCGATACCCGTGGTTGGCAAACCATAGATAGCCCGTTGCATCTATAGCTTTGTGCTTAATTAAAACCAAACCGAATTTTAAACCAGGTTATTTTAGGCCTGGCAAATGACTCGCAGCCCTGTGAATAAACAAAAATTATTTGAGGCCTAAATTAATAGGTATAATATATATCACATGTTTTTAGTTCCATAATTCACCAAAAAATTATCATGATTCGTCGTCATTCAGATAGTTTGTTGACATGTTTAAAAACTATTAATACTTAAAAGTTTAAACACAACCATACATATAATTCATTATTAGCTTTTTGACTGCCGTATCTGCTTTACTTCGAGCGAATTAATCTTATAAAATACCCATACAATTTCTATTTTGTTGATAGGAGGTTAAGAAAGTTCATTGTTGTTCGTGATAACCACGGTAGACGTAGTAACCATTGTTTAACGTAATGTGCGATTAAGATTTATAAACCAGAAACTAATTAGACTTCTTAGAAACCATTATAGGGTAGATGACATGTAGTCAAAAAGAGGCCATTAGACCTGGCACGTAAGTATTCACAACACTACTTTAACAGCAGCAACATAAAAAAACGTTGGATATCTTTACATAACTTACTAGTTAATGGTTTTGGATATTAGAGACTGATAAAGATATATGAACGAATATGATAACGAGTTTTTAAATATCATGGAAGTTAGAAGAGGATGTTATACTTTACATGCTCAGTTAAATACTTTAGACACAAAATGGCTGTTTTTTGTGTTATAATAATTAATTTTCCAGGCTGTGGATGGAAGGTCCACGGTTCAAAGTGTGATGTAAGGGTGGGGGGGTGGGGGAGGCTTTATAATCGTGACACTTAATTCCACTATTTCATTAAGAGTAGCCGTATAGGAGGTAGATGCTGTTGACTGATAACTATCCTCCTGGTCATCAGTTCAAAATTAAGGATGGCTATACTTGAACTTAGCGGCCTCTGACTTGGTCAGTTAATTCATGTGTCGCATAAGGTGTTGTTCTGGTTGAAAGTAACAGACAACAAAAAAATATATGTACCAATATCGAGTCTCCAAAACCAATATAATGTAAAGCTCTTCATCGGGCGCTTTCTTGTGTACACTAAAACTTCCACAGTTTAGAATCTCTAAAAACCACTAACTTCTGGAACATGTAAACATTTTCATCGGAAATTTTTTTATGAAGACATCTACAAAGATTAAGTACGTTATACTGAAACGATTTAAGAGCCTCACCGTGTGGTTGCAGTCCATGTAGCCATGTTTGGTCATGTTCTATCTGACGACCGTGTGTCTTGACAATAGTCCTGCAGCATAGTTTCCATTACAAAAGGCTCCGTCCTAAAGTTGTCATGTTTGAAACACATACACATATCCCTGCGTACTTTCCATAATCCATTTAATGTACGAAAGCGACGGTTTTCCTGAGTCTCTTCAAATAGTCCGATCACATTGTTACGTTGCTGATATTTTTGGAAAGTCACAGACGTAGTGTTGGTAACCACACAGAAAGCTGGTGAACTTTAGTCTGGCGTTGAATAACATATCAGATATAGATATTACTTCAACAGAACAATTTAGATATTACAAATTGGTTTTGTGGAGATTAGCGAGTTTACTTTACTGTAGTTTTCTTTAAAACTGGTTACCTACTGTTTATTCCTGAGAACCTTTATTAGCCTAGACAACAATAGTTATTAAGAAATCTCACAGTTTGTATCTGATGAAGAACGATCTACCTCTCGAAAGCGCTTGGGTTATGGGGTTTCATATTTTTGTCTTTCATTGACTTTTTTAAACCTTCCCGTTCACGCTCATACGCAGAGGGTGGTGGGGGGGGGGGGGTTCGCCCGAACCCCCTTATTTTTGTGATATAAAGAAATTATACTTATATAGTTATAGCGCAGCTATTTATGGTTTTTAACGTTTTGGATGTTTGTGGATTTTATGTAAACAACCATGCAGCTGTTTAAGCTGTTATTTCGTGCAAAATTGCTTTCACAATTAATCTCATAGCACCAATTTTTGACAAAATTTTCTTGTGGGGGGGGGCATGCTCCCAAACCCCTGTAGCAATAGCATGTTGATTAAGCTTCGCAGGATATGTGTTGGCTTTTGATCTCACAAATTAAAACCCCCCCCCCCCTTCAAACATTCTGCGTACGCGCGAATAATATGACACTAATTGAAACTCCGTTGCGCACGCATTTCGCCATTTTTGAGCTTTAAATTTATTATATCAATGCACAGTTTATCACTAGATAAAGTTGTTTTCCCTTTAACAAATCCATTACATTATGAAAAAAAAAAAGCAACACTACTTTTTTTTTATTACACGTGATGACGTCATA
>NW_013666672.1:217295-234385 GCF_000517525.1 Limulus polyphemus | reverse complement strand
GTAGCTTTGTGCATAAATTCAAAACAACAACAAAAAAAAACAATCATTGCTCATGCTTCTAACCAAAACTTTGTGATTTCGTAGTGAAGACAAAATATCAAAACATAAATTGTTCTAATAAGGTATGGTGTATGGTCCCCCGGTGGGTCAATGGTAAGTTTATGAACCCTCAACGTTAAAATCCGGTGTTCAATTCCATGTGGTGAAATGTTTTTTTTTTTTTTCAATTAATGTATGATATTCAGTGTCCACTTAATTATATTGCAAGGTTCTGTTTTATTCTTTGAGCATATCATTATAGACTTCTAACCTACAAACCCATAAAAGTTATCTATTTGAACCCCCTTCACAAACCACTTTCAAACCTTAACATTTTCTTTGACTGCTATGGCACAAGTCTGATTTCTAGTTTGTGGAAGAATGCCGAGGTGTGGTGTCTTTTTGATGTTTTTTGTGTTACATATTTATCTTTAACACTGAAAAATAGTTTACAGCTGTGTGTTTGTCTATAGTAGGTTAAAAGTACGTATGTATTTATCGCAAAGATAGAATATAATTTTTGTCTGATTGAAGTCAGATATAGAAACGAATGTCATTGGACATACCATTTCATAATACATCTTCCATTTTTACAATGAAATCTACTTTTGTTATGTTCTTCCACTTTAATTAGTTTGTGTAATGACATATGATTGATAAACAGATATTCCCTGATGTTTGCAGCACTTAGGATTTACAATACATTTTTCTGAACCTACAATATTGATTTGTCATTTAACTAGAACCTGCACCCAATTTTAGTAATATTGAGTTGGAACATCATTTCTTGCCGATGTTCCTGTACCGTTGTTGGGTCAACAGTTGGTTCACCTATATCGCCACAGGATAATGGTGGTGATTTTGACATTCAATCAAATCGATATCTAGTGATTGTACTGGATGAGGAAGACCTCTGAAGATACTGTGATACTCTTATGAGAGCCCTCTCTAAAGAATCACAGGACTAAGTCCCTGCCACCAGAACTACCAGTACCTTTTACTAGGGCAGGGCATGGGCAAACAGTTTGCTTACTTAAACTGCGTATTCTAGGGTTAATTCTTCAGAACCTGTTACTGCGAAAATTCATTCCATACTTTATGGTCGTGGGTACACTATAGAAGAGTGACTGTGAAACACTACTATTCAGGAGATCAAGAATTTATGGTGGAGAACGTTTGAGTAACTGTCTTCACTTCTGCCTATAAGGTCAAAATTAAAGATGGCTATGTGCAGATAGCTCTTTTAGTATAAAAATTCAAATTCTGAAACAAATAAAGCTTACACAGTCATACAAACACAAGCAGGACCATGTGTTTCGTGTGGTTCTCTCTGTATTTTTATCTGGCTGTTAGTATAAATTCAGAAGAAGGTTAAATGCAAATATTCAAACCACAGTGAATGCCCCCAGTAATTCATTCTCCACAGTTTGTTTGCTCTAAGCAACACTAAAACCAGCATTCCTGTTTGAATATAAGTGTTTGTTTTAATGTTATTTGAATAGCACATTTGGAGATAGTTGGCTGATGTGTAGAAGATTGGTCAATTATGATACAGTTCTGACATTTTTGTACCAAAAATGCGTGTCTAATAATCTTTTCCGTTAGTCTGTTAATAGTGGTCAGTAGTTGGTTGTCACGTTTTGTAAATGTCTATGACAATGATGTTCCTACTAGTCGAACATGCCCAAATGAAAATCCATAGATCTTTATTTTTTACTCGTTGTTTTGCAAGCTTGCATGGGTAAGTATATTACCGCATTTATAGATACCATACAATTATCTGACCCATGACATTACTAACCTTGATCGTATATTCAGATAAGTGGAATGTTTCATGAATTTGTGTATGTGTAGGATCCTAAGAAAATGGCCAATGATTTTAAATGTGCTTTATAACATACAGTATTTACCATACAGTCAGCTGTTTTTCTGACAGAAATTTCAAGTAATGTAATTTAGAATATGAAACATATCAGGTCCTTTTTCCCATTTTAGTTTAGATTGGTGGACATTTTTTGTTCACCTCAGGTTTTCAAAAGGTTTTTCACATGTGCGTGCCCAAGTATAGGTTTTACAGCATAGAAACTAGTTATCTTTATGGCTAACTTGTTAGTATCCTAGATACTCGTTGTGTAAGTGACTCCATTTTGGTACTGCTTAATTCTCATACGGAAGATGTCATTGTGAAACTAAGTAGTTGTGTGTTCTATATTATTTCTATGGTGATGTCAACTATGTAGAGATTCAATGTTACCAGAAAGATTTGTCCTCCATATTTTTACTTACTGGATTTTTAGGAGTGACATTGGTAATGCTTCACTTCGAGAGGTGATGACTCTTCCATGTTTTCTGTGTAGGGATCCAAATTTTGGCTGTTGAAAATCTTTTTCTCTAATTTTCAGAGAAAAATAGTGTTTTGTCATTTCATGTATAAGTGACTTGCTGAATTACACTTATTTGTCTTTTGTGTTATAAAGAATTGTTTTTTTTATTGCCAAGTTGTGTACAGTCTTTTTCTTCATTTTGTTTAGGTAGGAATCTCATTGTAACTCTGCATAACATTTTCTGCCATTCGCCTAGTTATTGTTATTACTGTACTGATCTGAAAAGGTATCAGTGCACCTGTTAATTCTACAGAGTAAGGTAGTGAGGGGCAAGTTTAGTGCTGTGACTTCAGGATTTGTTTTTGCAGAGTTTCTGTATTTTCATAATGTGTATTACGTTATTTCTTAATACTCCCTTTGCCCATATAAATTTGAATTTCAAAAAACATAAAGATATTTACCAGTTAAAGGATTTATGAGTGAGAGAAATAGTTGCTGATGATAGTTTGGGATCTGAGAAAGTGGTATGGTCTACGAGAAATTCTTTCTAAGGATAAAGGTCTTTCACTGCTCACGTGAAGTGCCATGTTGCTGGTCTAAATCTGGAGAGCTGCAGTCAAGGATTTCCCAGTCTGTTGACCCTGTTCTTTCCATGAATTTGATCTTTGATACACATGAGACATGGATGACTGAAGTACACAGTGGTGAACTTGTTGTCTGAGACTGAGTGGGGAGGTCTGTATAGAACTCTCAAGTTGTTGTTGGACAGTGTTATTGGACCCTATTGCTTTTTGATATCACCTGTGGCAGGGAGGAGAGTGGAGGTGCTTCTGGTAGATAATGACTTCCATTTGGACTTGTCTAGTCATCAGGAGAGACAACAAACACCCAGTGAAGAAAATTATGACATGGGGTAGACAAAATTCTCTATGAGGGACATGTTACCAAAACCACATATCAAATTGTGTTATCTGGCTTATGCAATTGTGATAACAACTCGCCACTATGTTGATTAAGAATAAGTCTAGACATTAACTCCTGCTGGTACCACTTATGTCGTAGTTGTCTGCTGGCTGAGACAACACCAGAGATGTTTTGTTCAACAGCTACAGGTCCTTGTCAGTGAAATGAAGCAGATGACCCCCCCCCCCCAACACTCAAAGGTGCTGCTATGAAAAACTTGGAGTGCTTCTTTAAATTATTCATACAGTTTATTGCATGGAGTTATTAATCACTGCAATTACTAATGCTTAGTCTTGATGAGATAAAGTCATAGATGAGGTATACCAACATTTCATTATAGGTAAGAAACAGGCTACCTATTAGACCGAATTAAAGCTTGTAGAAAAAAGGACGAAGGAAAACTTTACACTTTTTGTGGATGATTTGCAGTTGCTGCTTGGGAAGATACATTCTGTTATGGTAACTGCAAATTGTGAATTTATTCTCGATGATAAGTTAGTTGAAGGTTTTCTGAGTGAGGGACAAGTGCATCTTAAAGGAGAAGTTTATGTTTATGTGTTTATAGGTAGTATTTTTGAACAAACTGCAGTGTAGCAAGAAGCACACAGCATCTCAACCTTAAACAGAGGAAGCTCCAACTCCATTGATGCATCCCATTGAGAAAAGCTTAAGTATAATCCTGTGCTCTTTGCTGTAAACACCTCTCATTGCCTTAACACAGCCAAACAAAATGTCAGTGGTTGATTTCCAAGCCTCCCCATGATGGTTATGGCATAGCAGCAGCAGGTATCTCATTCTATATGACTTCTAGAATGGGATAGATGGTTAGGGTTTTATGAGCTATTTCAAACAAAATTACCAAAATGATGATTCCAGACAAGATAAAAGGAATGTCTTTTTTCTGCCCAATTCTATAGCAGATGCAGAAAAGGCGCAAACAAGCTGTTTCTGCAGCAATTCGTGCTCCATTAAACAAATGGAGCTTTATGGCCACTAACCTGGTGGGGAGTGGACACACTATTCAGTTTGTTTTGTAGGGCTTTGCATGTCCCATTAAAGATTCACAAATGTATGTTAAAGTTCCTGGTTAATGCAGGGGCCATTTAATCTGTAGTGGACCTTCTGGTGTATGAGGCATCCTAACTGAAGCCACATCTCTAGTTAATTGACACAGACTTTGTTCTGGTTAACAGTGTCAGGTTAGGTGTAACTGGAGAGGCGTGTTTCTGATCTTGTTTGAATCTCTCACTTATGGGAACCTTTTTATCTTGTTACAAGCATTGATATCTTAAGGATGGACATGTTGAAGAAATTGTTGGTCAGCTTCACTTGTCCATCAAGTAAGCTGAAGTATTGTTAAAAAGCATTAAATGATGATAAAACTGGGTTTGAGAACAATGGGCTGCAGGAGCATAGGTTAAGGTGGAAATAACTATTCCTGAGTGTATAAACGCTGTTAGATTTTGTAATTCCATTTAACTCTGCTGGAGAAATAGAACTGATACATGAAACAGTGTCTTCTTTTTATAAAGCAGGCTGCACTTACTTGAACCACTATCTATGTGTCCAAATGATGGTAGAGTCCCAGTGCTGATATGTGACTACAGACATTTGGCTATTCAGCTTCCTGTAGGAATGCTCATTGGAGCAGCGAATGGAGTAGAACTGGCTGGCACTAGTTGTACAGATGACATTGCTTAACTTTGATGACACCTGAGAGTAAATACATGGAAGCCAAACACTTGACATGATTGGTAATTCTATAAACAGTGTAAATTCAACACAGTGACAAGGACTAAGTAATTTTCTGGTTGAATATGCCATGTATTTTGGGATCTGATGAGTGTTTGAATCAGACAACTTGCTACCACGTCCTAGAAAACTCTATGAAGGCTTCCCTGAAGCACTAGGGACAGATGTTGAAGGATGGAGTAATACGTTTTTTGGAGAATTCTTGGTTGCTTCCAGTAGCGATTATCAACAAGAAGGAAGGTACACTAACATTTTCTTTTCATTTTAAGCAAGTGAAAGTAGTGACGTGTTGATGCCTTTCTATTACCATGAATTTGTAAACGTCTGGATGCATTGAAATAGTTTCAGTTCTTTAGACCTAGCTTTAAAATACCAGTAATTCAAGCTGTATGTTGAAAATATACATACATAAAAGAATTTTTAGAACTCGTAGTTATTTGCACGAATTTTGTTTCATACCTTCCAGCCTGTGTAATTCATCAGCCACGTTTGAGCTACTGATGAAATCTGCATTGAGTAAAGGAAATGTCTCTTCTATACTAATGACATTTTGAGGTTTAGAAGAATGTTTCAGTCTGCTACTGAAAATCTGTTGCCAATTTCTCAGTGAATAAGCAGTCTTGAAATTGAATTCAGGGAACCATTTGTTTATGCATGCACAGATGGATTCCTTGGTCACAAAGATTGTAAAGGTTAGAGACTGGCCCCAGTCCATGACAAAATGAGAGATTTAGAGTTTCGTTGATCTTATATTACATTATTGATGTTTTATATACAATCTTTCCAAGACATATGCACTGTTATCAGCACTTAATAAAGCTGGAGTATATCTTAGGTGCATTGCAAACTATCACTAAGCATTTATGTTGCTTAAACATGCTTTAGTTGAAGTTCCGATGTTTGCTTATCTAAACGTGTATAATCCCACCATCCTGGACACTTATGCCAGTGGTAGTGGAATATGATGAGTAGTGTCTCACTTGTATGGTGGATAGATAGAGGAATGTAGTGTACATGCACACATCCCGTATCTATGGCATTTGTACAAATATTTCTAAATGGATGAAGGTGTGCTGTAACATTACTATAAACTAAAAGAGAGTTTTTCAATCTGTTATGGATTTTGTGATACCACAGAGTTGGTAGGAGAGAAATACTTTGCATAATTCAAGAACTGGTACTACCAGGGTATTTCCCACATATGTGACACATTATAGAAACAATTTACATTGAGGTATTTAGTGATGCATACACTGTACTTGTACATATCGGCCAAAACAGGGTAAACTCTGGTGGTAAATTGTATCCTCTTCACTGTACAGAATAGCCTAAAATATATATCTTGTTCTGTTCTAGAGAATTATGAGGTAATTGATATATAATAGTACTATCTGTTGTATGTCCATGTAACTACTTCGCAGTGTGTGGATGGATCTTCACCAAAATTGGTATGGGGCTTATTAGGTCCATGCGGGAATACATAAAAATTTTCAGTTTTGCATTTTGCATTTTTTATGTGCATTTTTTACCACTACTTCACCCCCTGTAGATGGATCTTCACCAAATTTGATATGGAGGTTCATTGGGTCCATGGGGAGATGCATACAAATTTTCAGCTTTGCAGTTTTTCTGGGCTTTTTGCATTTTTGGCACTATTTCGCCCCATGTTGCTGGATCTTCACCAAATTTGGTATGGAGGCTCATTATGTCCGTGCAGGGTTATTTACAAATTTTCAGTTTTTCATGGGTGTTTTTGCTTGTGTGATTTTTACCACTACTTTGTCCCCCTGTTGATGGATCTTCACCAAACTTAGCTTGAAGGTTTGTAGGGTTCATGTGGAAAACATTCCAACTTGCGGTTTCACATTTTGTGTTTTTCAGTTCGTATGGGCGTTTTTTACAATTACATATAAGGAGGAACATTTGATGTACATTTTAATGGTATATCATACCATTAGAGCAAAGGCCAACTAGTGTATGCCAAACTTACTAATGTTTGGCAAGAATTAAAGCTCCCTATGGATGTAATGTATGGTCTACCCCTAAAACAAATGTGACATAGTGTCCAGTCCACAGGATATGTGGAGTAGTTGAGGTTTATGTTAATTAACACACCAGTTTGCACATCAGCGGATGTGTAAGGCAATGGAACAGCACTTCTGAGAAATGTTACAACCAAACAATGAAGGAATGAAGATTTGAGCTTGGAGCCTCTCAGTGAAAAACTGTGTGACATCTCTGATGATCATCCAAGAAAACTTTTTTACATTTATTTTTATCCACCCTTATCTTTGACTTAATCTTATCATAAAACTTAATAGTAATTTTACATTTATTTGCTTCACCCAGTTCACATGATTTGTAATTGTGATATCAAAGTATGTATGGTAGAAATGCAATTATCATAAAATAATATAAATTTTACATGTATCTACTATAAAAAGTACCTTTTGTAAAACTAAAATGTTTTATCTTGACTATTGTAAAGTAATTATAAAACACGTTTCATCTTACCCATTGTGGAGTAATGTGTGTGTATGTATGTTTTTGTTTGTTTTTTTTAGAACTAAGAAGAAATATTTTAAGTAGGTTTTCCCTTTTAAAATGATAATTTAAAGAAGTTTTAACCATGAAAATCAACTTATAATTGCGAGACTAAAATTGTTTCAGTGTTTTATTCGGGGATTTACTTGTCTGTAGAGCTAAAATCGTGCAGCGTGATCAAGTATTTTGTCTAAAGCATGTTAACAGTGCATAACTAATGGGATTTTTAGCTATTCCATGATTTCTAAATGGCTTACATCTGAGGGTCACGGGCTTGAATCACCTCACCACATTCAGCCGTGGGGATATTATAACGTGATGGTCAATCTTACTATTCGTTTGTAAAAGAGTAGCCCAAGAGTTGGCGGTGGGTGGCGATGACTAGCTGCCTTCCCTCTAGTTTTTGACTGCTAAATTAGAGATGGCTAGCGCAAATAGCCCTCGTGTAGCTCTGCGCGAAATTCAAAACAAACAAAACAAATCAAAATTCACTTGCTTAATCTGGTTCACACCGTAACAGCTGTTCGTGAAAATTGATTATATATATTTAGCCTAAACCACGGCTATGTCTGTCGTGTCTCTGCTGGCTGTACTAGAACTTAAACGAATCATTCTTTTGACAGATTGTTTAAGTAGAGTATTCATGATAAATGTAGAGGATGACGTTTCGAAAGTCTTTCGTTTTCAGGTCCCTGAAACTAGTCTTCTTATGTTTGTTCTATGACAGGCAGTTACAGCCCATTCCAGTGTACTTACTCATCATTAAACAAATCATGTTTATATATATATATATATATATATGTATGTATGTAGGTAGGTATTCCATTATTCTATTTTAAATGGCTTTCTGTTGTTTCTTTTGTATTATGTGAGTAGGGATATTTATCATGTACTTTTGTATTGTAATATTGTACATTCAAATGTACTTTGATATTGTTAAATGGTCCTTTACAGTGTATATTATAATAGAACATTTTGTGTTAAAGGGCTAAAGGGGTTTGTTATTATGTATTATGACATATAATTTGCGATATTTAATCTTTGGTGAACGGTATTTTTGTGTTATGTCATTTCGTTATTGATTATTAATTGTTATTTGATCTTCATTAAAGGGTTGTGTTGGTCTCTCTCGTCTACATGTTTCACAGTTTTTTAATATGAATAAGTTTAAAGCTAGGGACGTCTGGGTCAAATTGAAAGTAAATGAAAGGTCAGATGCGGCATGTGTAACATTCACCATGTGCCGTATTATTTTAATTTAGACTGTTGAATGTTTCTTGTTCACTAAGATGATCGAAATGTCAGTGCACGTTTAGGTTTTACTAAAGGAAAACTTATGTCATATGTGCTAATTTGTTAGGTAGTTCTCCTGTGGTACCCCATAATTCTGCAACAGAATATGTCATTGTAGAAGTACACATATACTTCGTGGTATGTATAGCAATGTCATCTGTATAGAAATTTGGTGATACCTGGATGCTGTGTCCTCCATATTTTTTCAGTTTGATTCAGACTTATGCTGTTTAAAATCTATCCAATCTCTGTCTGTTGTTTCGTGTAAACATGACCTGCTGTTTTCGCTTTTCGGACATGTGAAAAAACATAAAAGATTATATTTAGAAAAATATTTTATAAACAAATTTTGGCGCCACTTTAAGTAGATAGAAGTAAGAAGGCAGAATTAACTGGATGTGTAAAGCGAGTAGGAATTGCGAAACCATGTATTATTAATACTTACAGAAAATAATAGAGTAAGGCCTCCTAGAAAAAAAAATGCTTTGTTTCCTTTTACACGCTGAAACAAAATAAGGTAGGTAGGTAGGCAGTTTTTTACGTCCTCGAAGGTAGGTTATATAGGCTGGGTATTTTTTTAAAATGCAGATACATATTTTATGATATAGATGCACTTGTAATATATCAGATTGTACTAGATGGTAAACACTATCGGAAAAAAGTATTATTTACACTTCTTGTCACTACAGAAGTAAAATGTAGAAACAGGAAACTCTTTAGGTTAGTTAAGGTTAGATTAGGTAAAAAAGATGATGATAATATAATAAAAAATTCACGAGGCATGCACGCACGGGAGCAACTCTTGGTTAATGTAATTCGATAGCGAGCCGTGAGCCGCACGTTCCCCAAGTGATTTACAACTTAAATTGCACGAATAATAGTTATACACGATTCAAAGAGCGATAAAACAATGACATTTAAGTATAAATTTAAGATGTATACTGTTACGAGTTTAAAGCTACTTAGGATAAACAAATGTAGTTTCATGTTACAATTTGAAGTCACTATACAAAGAAAAAAGGGGTAATTTCGATTTATTTCGATTTTTTTTTGGTTACGTGATCGGTCAAATTGACCAACCTTGTATGAAATTAGGGTGGAGATAATAACAGATAAAATATAAAGTTTTACTGAAAAAATACAAAAACGTTTGAAATGTATTCAGGAGGTTTTAGAGATCACCCAAATGATATTTGAGGTTTTTTGAGATGAATAAAAGTATTTTTAATTTGAACATGAAAATCACTTTGCACTCAGACTGGTAAAAAAAAAGAGAAGAAGACTCGATGTATTCACGGACAAATCTTTGGTAAAAATACTTCACTAAAAAGTCTGATTTTTTGTATATAAAAGACTTGTAATTTACTGAAAGCCTGCCAAATTTTGTGAAGATATACATACTATATTAAAAATTAATAGTATCAAAACTATAACAACTACAAAGTGATCATGTGGTCGGTCAATTTGACCGAACAGTGTTGAGAGAGAAATATTGGCTGAGAGCATTGAACCACCACACCAACTAACGAATTAGAGAAGTGGTTTCTTATTACTTTCACCTTGGACAGTATGGTAGCAGATTGGTGCAATAATTCAATGGAAATAAAAAAAATAATCAAAGGGAGTTTTTCATTAGGGTTGGTCGGGAGATTAATTTTTATTTGGGGAGGGTAAGCGTTGAAGAAACTTTAGGGTCGGGCATTGTTGCGAAGGGTCGGTCGGTAGGGGAACTGGAAACAAAGCATTTTTTTAGGCTTAAGCAAGAGGGATGAAATTATGGAATATATAAATTGTATTTCTATAATAACAAGAAGAATTATAATTATAATATCATCTTAATTTAGAAGGAAGTTATATTGGATAGACTTTAACTAATTCTATTTATTTTGAGCATTTTTGATATGCTTAATTTATACATGGAGTGTATTATGTGTTTGTAAGTTTGGAAAATATATGTATTTAATTTAGATTATTTATGTCTAGTTGAGAAACGGTATTTGAGTATTTTTGTTATAGATTATCAGTAAAATTATATCCTGAAGAGTGACCTTTGAAGTCACGAAACTGGTTGAAGAAATTAATAAATCAGAGAAAGAATACAGAATAGTCTGATATTCCAGTGTTTAGTAATTCGTATCCACAGATGAATTTTATTGCTGTTTGTATATATATATATATATATATATACGTGTGTGTGTGTATATATATATATATGGAGAGAGAGGGGGTAGAGAAAGATAACCGACAGCGTACAACTCTGGAACAGCAGCTATATCATTATCACTTATCTGTCACAGCTCCTGAGTTCTTGTAAAAATATTAAAACTTAAAATTATCGCGCTCAGAACCTTCTCATATCTAATATATTTAATACAGTTAATCAGATATTTAAAAAAAGTATTAATAACATGAAGAATTGATATATATAATTAGAATACAATGAATTTTTTTATATAAAATTCATTATCAAGCAACAACTAAGGCAATGATGTACACAATGCTTAAAATTATTTTCGAAAAAAGAAATTGTTATTGCTAGCTGTAAGGAGTTACGAGTACAGCTTAGTCCTTTAAATTGACGTTCAGTGCCGTCCAGTGTCAATTTTTAACTATCATTATAATGCACTTTTTTTTTTAAACTAACAAATCTACTTAGAAAACGAATATGTATTTCGTATTAATAGCCTTGTCAATTCTAAATCTCGTAACTATCATTAAGTTGTGGAAATATGTCACGGAAGTAAAAGGTTCTAGGAGAAACGTAAATTGGTATTTATTCGAATACATGTATAATGATCTGATTATGTTAACATGCTCAAATGTAACAGTGCATTTTCTGAGAAACTGTAGAAAAATATAAACGAGTAAAAAAAGACTTGGTGGAATTCGGTAATTTATATGATTTGGAAAATGAGTATTAATTTTTAATCCCACCATATGACTTGTAGAGCATATTGAATTTGTGTGTTTGTTTGTTTTAGCGCAAACCCACATTGTCTGTGCTCTGCCCACCGCAAGGAATCGAACCCCGGATTTTAGTGTTGTAAGTCCGTAAACTGACCGCTAGCCCACTAGGGGACGGCATATTGAAATGTACATTATAGTTTAATCCTAGTGTTATCGACGGGTTTTTATACACATTTTCTAAACTAAATATGCACCAAATTGATTGTGGATCCATAATTTTGTTGGTTACAGGGATCCTAATAACATACGAGTAAAAAAAAAATATTGTTAAACAAAAATAGTATCAAAACTAAAATTAATTCCACTAACTTGTGTGGGGTTTCTTGTCTCTTTCACACAGAAAGCGTGAGATTTCCCTTTTTTTTTGGGGGGGGGGGATAGTTCTGTACGTTGCATGTTGTGACAGCCAAAACAAAGTTACTGAACACGTTGCTATTTTCGTATGTCTCACTGGTAGTGAACGACATAAAAACAGGTCGGGGGTTTTAAGAAGAAGAAAAAGTGTAAACAAAATACTTTAGAAAGTGTTGGAAACTATTGATATGGTAAAGCATGAGAAAAGTACTTCTAGTATATGTTGAACAGAAGCTGTGTTTTGCCAGATTAGATTGGTGATATTATTAAATGTCATGTGATTGTTATATGTTGACAACATTATAATTTCCAGATCCATCTGCTATGATCAATTTATATATTGTTCCTTGAAAGATTACTGGTAACTAAAATTAGGTAAACCATATTGTGTAAGGTATAGCATATTTGAGGCCACTACCTGCAGCCTTGTATATCTTGTGACATACGGTATTTTGCACAGAGTAGGTCACGTGGTTGAGCCACATGTCGCACCTGACGGTATCAGTGGTGGTTTTCAGCTTTCACAGAAGAAATGAGCGGTCAGTGACCACTTATGACACATCTAACTCCATGAGCGGTATAATAGAGACGACTCCAGTGGCTTGATGCTCATATTTAAGTTCTGTAAAGCTATAATTGCAGCAGATGTTTCAAACCGAAGTATGGTCAGGTAAGTTGAGGTCGCTCGATTCCACACCAGCTGCTCTCTTTGGCATGCCGCCAGAGGGCAAGAAAGAATAGCGAAACAGGTTTTCTCGGGTGTCTGTTACTATTGTCACAATATTATCGGGTGTATTTTCAGTAACTATTATCTTTTTAAATAAAATTCAGGTCAATATTTTTTCTTGTAAAAATATTGTGATATAGTTAAATGTTTATTGCTTTCTTGGCCACTGTCGCCATAAATCCGTTAACTATGCTAAAACCGTAAATGTGAGATAGAGGAAGTTTTCATCAGTGAGTTGAGGCACAATTAACTATAGAAAATCCTCTCCGTAGCTAGATTTTACATTTAGTTTTTCGTAAATATACACCCCGAAATTTTCGGAATTTTTAACGTGTCATTCCACTTTGTATTTAGGCTGTACCGCAAGTTGTACTGCTATTAATAACTTTTACCTAACAGAGATAATCAAACAACAGAGGAACAGCTTTGGTTTGATTGTTCAAGTCGATCACCGACATAATTGGTGATTGGTACCATCGTTTTCGATCTGTTCTTAGGTATTAATTATCGTAACTAAATCGCCTAATTTCTGTTTTAAAGGCATGAGTTGCTTTAAAATAAAAATGAGTATTAGGTAGAGGTTTTATGTTTACACTCTTAGTCTCTCGAGTAACTAGCTTTAGTGTTTTGAAGGTTGAGAACATGCCAGTTTCAGTGACTTTTAATATTTCTAAACGTTTCAACAATACATAGTCACCTTATTCTTTCATCTCAATATTAAAATTTTCCCCAAAACTATAAAGCGCCTGCACACTGATCGTATAAGCACTTTATACTCAAATTAAATGAAAATAACCAAGAAAAGATATTTAAGCCTTGGTCTTGTGGAAATAATTGTAATCACGTTATTATAAAACCCCCATAAGTAAAAACAAAGGAGAATAGATTATGTTAACCATACCATATCTGTCATATCAAGTGGTGAAAATGCCTTTCGCCAATACCACGACTCATCAGGCAGTTTTGGATATGACAGACATAGTAATGGCTCAAAGTGTTGAATACATCATTACGTTTCATGAACTATTGTAATGGTGTCAATCAGATTAATAATTATGATTTACAGCTATGGAACATAGATGTGGTATATAGCCCCCAGTGGCGCAGCGGTATGTCTGCGGACTTACAACGCTAGAAACCGGGTTTCGATACCCGTGGTGGGAAGAGCACAGACAGCCCATTGTGTTGCTTTGTGCATAACTTCAAACAAACAAACAATGTGGTATAGAGATTCGGATTACATCGTCTGCCTAAGTTGCTAGAAAGGCTTAAAAAACAACGAATTTACCAAATCACGAGTAACTTTGGCATCATATTAATCATTAAACTTATTGAACGTTATGTAGTTCCTAAATGAAAATTGTACAGATAATTACAAGAATTTCAGCGTTACATTGCTTGTCACAAAAATAGCATGTTACTCCCACATGCTGAGCGAGACGCTGTGGTTAGCGTGCCCAGCCTGTGGATTCAAGGATTTATTGTTCGCGACTTTTTACAATAATAACGCGTTCCAACATTTTGAAGCAATGGGTACGTTTTAAGAATGGTGCTCAGATTCCACTATTCGATCAGACAAGAGAAGCCCAAGAGTTGTCGTTAGGTGCTTTGACTAGTTATATTCCTTCTTGTTTATCAGTTCAAAATTAGGAGCGGATATGCGCAGGTAACCCTTAATTCTGTAGTTTTTGCGAAATTCCGCAACAAGCAAATAAATTATTCGATACTGCTTTACCGGAAAACATAAATTGTTATGGTGCTAAGAAAATATAACGTCAGCTTTAAACCATGATTTTACCCTTGTGAAATAAGTATATGTTTGTCGTAATTTGTGACCTAAATGTCTGGAACTTTCTCTATCGTTTAGGAAGCAGCTTAAGATATCTAAAGAAACGAGTTAGGCTGGAGTTAGTTATTGAGTTGTTAGTCGGTTAGTTCATTACTTTGAACACTTAGATACGAAATTAGCAAGTAAGTGAAATTTCTGTCGTTTATTTGTGGAATTAAGCCTATCGGTGAATGTAGGTTACGCTAACCATGGAACTTGGAGAAATAAAACACTTTCATTAAGTGGAACGGACTTTGCATTATTATTTTTACCAAGTAATCTAAAAGAGTCTGACCAACAACAAAGTATTACAACACCATATTGTGTCTTGAGTGACAGAGATACAAAGAGTAATTAATAACTGTTGTTCAAATTTTGTAGATTTTAATGAGAGTTTCAAATTGAAACCTTGCACAAGGGCAATATGTTATTCCTATCAGTATAAAAGGTGTAATATTTTTGTTTATTTTTAACACGAGTACAACAGCGTTATAATTGTGATTAAAACTGAAGTTGGTGGTTTCTAAACTAAACAGTCAACAGTCTCTATTTTTAAAAATCATAAGTTAATTTGAAGAAAAGATGCAAGCTTACAGGTTAAATACACCATTCCCAAGAGCTTTAATACAGATATGAGGGTAAGTTGGAAATTTAAGCATTTCAGCTATGTTAAAGGATATTTTGACTGGTTCTCGCTGACGTGACCATGCAAGGTAGACGGCTATGTGTGTTTATCTTTTTTTAAATAAGTTTGTGTTCTTTATGTGTACAGAAAACAAATATTTTTATTCTAACCCCTAAAATGAATTATTTGTTGTGCTTGACCATGAACATCACTTGGTATGAAACATTTTAAATGCCTTGAAAATCTGTTCAACAAATCGCATCAATGTTTCCCGCTGTAAAGGCAATTACCATGCATGAATGTGTTACAGCAGAACTTTGCAGCCAACAATTTTTGCAGCACAGTAGAAAAAAACGTTGATTCATTTTGGCCTAATTACAAACAATTTGCTCAAAACCGTAAAATAAATGTGGACACATGGCGTAAGATTTCAGTTATCCACAATTGAAGAGCTGCAAAGTCCTTTAGACAGAAGAACTTCGCAGACGACAGTTTTTGCACCACCGTAAAAACACGCTGATTCATTTAAGCCTAATTTACAAACAACATCGAAAGTCTCTCCAGCATTCTAAGCAAATTTTGTGCTGAAGTTTTATACGTTTATTGGTATGATCACATAATGATGGGCTGTTATATTTTGAAAACTAAACAATTTCTAAATCTCATTGATTTATTTGTGATTCATAAAATGAGGTCAAAATCTTCAGTGAAATGTTAAACTCTAAAATTTACATGTAAGCCTAGGAATGTAGGCTAACTATATTATGTGGCAGCGCTAATTTAGTAAAAGTGAGGACAGAAGATGGGCATGGGTATAATAAAATAATTATTGACTGGTGATTTCGGCAACAGATAAATTGCCGCTCCCATAACCAGTAAATAATGTTTTATTGTAAAACACAAACATCTTAGTCCCTAATTTACAGCGGATTAAATACTGACCCAACCAAAAATGTAGAAATGTTAGTAGTTCGTTTTAGAAATCATATATACAGAAACGCGATATAAAATATTTGTCCATTTTGTTGTCAAGATTAAGTATAACAAAGCATTGTTGGAGTAGCGTAGTTCTGTTTTGTGTATTGTATATAGTATTTTATTCTATTTTTTAGGCCCTGCATGGCCAGGTGGTTAGGGCACTCGACTCGCAATCTGAGGGTCGCGGGTTCGAATCCTCTTCCCACCAAACATACTCGCCCTTTCAGCCGTGGTGGCGTTATTATGTGACGGTTAATTCCACTATTCGTTGACAAAAAGAGTAGCCCAAAAATTGGCGGTGGGTGGTGATGACTAGCAGCTACACTGCTAAATTAAGGACGGCTAGCACAGATAGCCCTCGTGTAGCTTTGCGCGAAATTCAAACCAAACCATGTCAAACACTTCATTTCTTTTAAATTACATTACTATAGAAGGCGTGTATTCTGTGCGTAATCTGATGTATGTTAGAGAACACATTTTTGTAGACAACACGAACTTTCTAGACAGCTTGGTGCCAAGGGCCATGTTGACTAGCCTCAAATGTAACTACAAATTATCGTGTATTGATAGCTTGGAAGAAATCCCATCACAGTTTTATCCAAATAAAGAGAAAATTATGTTCATCACTTTTAAGGGTATACAATGAATTATAGACAAAAATATTAAAACAAAAGAATTCCCATCTGGCAAGCGAAG
>NW_013666672.1:191559-216295 GCF_000517525.1 Limulus polyphemus | reverse complement strand
AAGGGTATACAATGAATTATAGACAAAATATAAAACAAAAGATTCCCATCTGGCAAGCGAAGAAAATTTCAAATGATCCCGTAGACCTACTAACGAGGCTAGGTCAGATTCCCCAATCCCTTCGTCATGCATGGTTCGCATGCGCGTGGAATGTTGTTAACGTCCGACACCCAAGGCCAGCATGTCGTATCAGAGCAAGATTGACTAAAGAAAGAGTTTACTCAAGGTTTTGGAAGCTTGGCCTTGGCTTCATGCCATTTTAAATAGGCACTGCAGTTAGTAATTGGGTGTTTTAACATGTAAAACTGGCACTAACATAAGAAGTAGTCCTCTCAGTACTGCGGTAACTGTATAGTTTGACAATAACAAGTTTTGAAGGCCATAGGTTAATCTTACACTTTTTAAGTGCTCACTCGGTAACAGTTATACAGTGTAATGGTGTAGAAATTACGTAATTAACTTAGAAAGCGTCACCATGTTAAACAGTCATGACACACTTCATACATTTAAAGATTATATAACTAATTTAACATTACAGTGACCTCTCCAGTCTGTAAGAATCTGCTGCTCTCTACCAGTATGTTTTCACTTTACATGTTCAGTATCAAGGAAAGAATCATTACATTTTACGAACTACAATTATAAGATCACCCTGCTCTTTAGTTTTTCTTCTCTTTAACCTGTAAACAGATACTGAGCTGGGATATGTGTTTGAGTGATTCAGATTTAATAATTGCGAAGCTGGAAGCCTGTATACGATCTATAACAGACGTTATAGGTACTTAAATCATCTAATCTTGCTTATGTTGCGATTAAATTATTAACTGTATACAACTTCTGTATATTAATCGTCTACTTATATAGCCTGACTCACGTGTTTATTTCCATTCCCAGAACACAATAATTGCCTTGAAGATGAATTAAAGTATGTTTTGTAATTGAAACTTTGTTTCTGAGATAATCAATGTTTCATACTGAAATCATAAGGTTTTTGTTCGTTATTGTAGTGAAAAATGTACTTTGAGGATCACGGAAGTTCAAGAGTGGGCGAGAATATGATTCTAAGATGTTCTCGTTCGCGTACGATATTTTTACTGAGCGTAAACTTCGGTTCCAACGTTTATTACAAAGAATGTAAACAGACACGATTATTTTTTCAGTATGATTTTAAACTAGTTCTTGAGTTGTAACTCGTATCCTCATCAAGATAAGTATCTGACATGGAGAAAGTTAAAGTTTATTTGATTATCTCGATATTTTCATCGATGGTAGGGTTAGTATCTTACAGCTGCGACATACGTGCGTGTTCGTTAGAGAGGACATCATTTCAGTTTGATATTTGCACGTGCTCGAGCTTCACAGATATGTACGTAGTTCTGCGTTTAATAGCTAATTGAAACCAAACCTTGACGAACTTTGGTTTTGACGTCAAAGGTTCGCTGTTTGATACTTTACATAAAGAGTTAATTATGTGCTCTTGGCTACGTACAGGAACTCTTGACCCTGCTTGCTGCAATAGCACTTTCTGGGTAGACGGCCTGGTGCCAAGATCCTATTTTTATATGTATATATATGACCTTTCTTGTATGATTGTAAATGTGTATAAGAACATATCAACCAGTAATATACAAATACTTCTGTATAAAGCATATAAACACAAAATGCTTAAAACCGTTTCAGTAGCACTAAAGCTTTTGAAGAACAAGCACACATCGAAATTTTTCTGCACATTTTGTCTACAACTTCAAAGTGACCTGGCTTTTAATTCTTTACTGTGGTAGTTAGATTTTGTTTTTATCTCCAAGTCGTATAATCTAGTAGTTTTACTTGCCTCTACATTGTTTGTAGTTTGTTATAGTTCATATATTACTGCCTCTACATTGTTTGTAGTTTGTTATAGTTTATATATTACTAACTAATCTAGTAGTTTTACTTGCCTCTACATTGTTTGTAGTTTGTTATAGTTTATATATTACTAACTAATCTAGTAGTTTTACTTGGTTCACTGTTTGTAGTTAATTGTAGTTCATATTATACTGATTAATCTTGTAGCTTTACTTGACTTTTACACTTTTTGTAGTTTATACTGTACTAACTAATCTTTATTGTCTTACTTGCATTGTACTCTGTTTATAGTGGGTTGTCTCCAAAATTTAAAATACTGTTTCACATTTTTATTTGATAATTAAAACTTATCATTATTAATTACAAAATTATTTTTTGATATGTGTGTATTTTTCAACCCTAACGTGTAAAGTAATAAACACACACACACACACACACATGTATAGATTATAATATGCAAATAATCTGTAGAAAATGATGTTTTTAGTATTTACAACAAAATGGTTTTAGTTTATAAGCAAATATATCTATGTCTCATTGATTGCCAATTTATAATAAGTTTTTTCTGAAGCTGTCATATTGGCTTTGCTTACTGTTATTCAGACGAATGTTTTCATTTCAAGACATACTAACTTTTTAAGTTTGTGTAATATTTTCCTCTCTCACTCTCTGAAAGTAACTTACCAAATTTAAATTGAGCTTAATAAAACAAAAACAGAGACTAAGAAATAAATAATGACCAAAATGTTTTACATAAATGTTTTTTTTTTATAATTATTAGTTCCTAGTCATGTCCTCAAAAGTACTACAGTACTATTTAATATTTATTTATTGAATACAATATTGCTATCAAATGCTATACTAGATGTTAAATGTTGCTTACTTTTTTGGTACATAAACATGGTATGTTTATTCTTAAATATTCATTTACAGAAGTTTTTACTTCTTGCCTATTTCCAGTTATAAATGGTACCAATTTAATTTACATTAAACTCATTCGTTTATGAAAATTGTATGCTTATTTTTCCCATCACAAACACTGCTTTATACAACATGCCCTTTTTAAAATACCAAGGACATTTTATTATTTTTTATTAAAATGTTTAAACAACAAAAATCAATGTACACTTAACAGTTGACTGTTATAACATGTATAGATGATTTGGCATATTAGTTTTAAAATGTGGAAATTTAATCATTGACCTGTCAGTTGTCATTCTGAAAAACTAGCCAGCTGATTCACAAGAAGATAAGAGATATCCTGACTAGACTTGCACACACAAGAATTTTCATAAAAGCAGGTTTTGTTTAAGTATCTGTGGAACTTGGTCAGTTGTTAGGGATGAGCTGCTAATTTCTCACTGATTCATGAGTTTTCTTCTCCTAGAAAATGAAAAGTCTAATAAAAACATGTACATGAAATAAATATCAGTCATTATTATTGGTAAGAAATCTCAGAATTAAAAGAATTAAAATAATGTTGTATAAAATGTCATTATTCAGAGAAGATCATTGATAAAAGTTTTAATTTGATGAAAAGTCATTATGAAAAGGTAGAATTAAATATAAGGATAACAATGAAAATGTTACACTGCTAGTCACAAATGATTTTCCATATATATTGATTAATATCAGCTTTGTTCAAAACAAATTAATCAAGTTGTAGATAAGAGTTTAAAGAATATTTTTGAAAATTAAAAAAAAATATTTGGGCTAAATAGCAACCTCAAAATTTATATTGATTGCTAACTTTGTAAACATTCTAAAGTAAAGAATGAAAAAGGTATTGCATGATGTATTAAAAACAATAGTTTAATGTGCATAAATAGATTTATCAAATTAGGAAACTTAATTTTGGGATCTGACGAGCAAGAATTGTTTATGGTGAGAGGTTCTTTTCATTCTATTGTTAAAAATATAATTTACCTTTTAAATTGTTCTGTTTGTAGCAGTGATGAATATAGGAGGATGGCTGGTTAGGGTCAAGCCCCTGCCTTTCTGCTATTATGCCCCTAAAGGGCCCCTTTTCTCAGTCATAAGTATTGTCCATAACTACTAAAAGACATGCTTGATTCCACACCTTGTTTGCTGTGAATTATTAGGGAAAAAAGATTTAGCTGTAAAATGAACAACATAAAGGGACTTGCAGATTTTTACAGTAAAAAAAAAACGATATGCTCTTCACTTATTAGTTTTCATTTCTACCCTATGTTTACCAGAGGCAACCCATAGTCCACATAGTTTTCCCTAACATCTCTCCCCACTCCCAAAAAAGTCTTGCCTTCCCAGTGCTTGAGAAGTGCCTTTTATTGTCAGTGAGCCCCTTGCTCATTTAATTTCCTCTGCACTTTACTGATATGTGGAGAATTTTATGTTGGGGAAATTTTGAGGCTAAGAGTTAATTTACTTAAATATCATGTTAGAAACCTGTAAAATTATCCACTCTCAGTAAGTATACATTTTTATTTCTGTAATTTTAATTACTTCAATGGTTTGAATGAATCCTTGTTTAAAAAAATCCTTCCCTTTTGGAATTGTAATGATAAGAAAAAAGGATTAATTTTGGAGAAATATTTTATTAACTATTTTGACACTTCTCTAAATTTTCAAAGCTGTTAGGAAGCAAAATGATAAATAAATAGAAGTCCTGAGGTTTTGACACATATTTTGGTAAAGAATATTTTTAAATAATATCTTTACTCTGTGAAGTTTGTGTATTGTACTATAGGCTTTTTTTGTGTTAAAGTAAAAATATTTTAATTATAATTAGAGATCAATTTTAATTTGATAGTGATAATTTATTTTATAACCTGTCTTTGAAAAGTTAAAAAATATAAACTTTCATATTTTATACTTTATTTTTATTTGAACTATAAGTTTTGAACATAAATTTTATTATTTTTTTCAGAAAAGTTTTAGTTTTTTCTGGTTTAATATTGAAGAGTAGGCTGTAATACTAATAAACCAGTTTAACTGAATGTGAGTTGACCCTGTATTGGAGAAGGAATGTGGACTGTAGTTTTGATTTTCTGTATTTAGTCAAAATGTGGCAAACTTTTAGTGAAAATGTACAAGTCTGTTGTACACAAAAAAATTGTGTTATAAAAGTATTTATAATCAAGGTACATCTGTAAATTTCCAGCATTAGTCTGACTGAGACTGACAAGTTTTGATGTTCATGTGAGGAATAAGCATACTTTTGTCCATTGCACAGCTTCCATATTGCATTTACTTAACCTCTACAACCTCCAAAATACATATCTACATTTTGTTTTTAGTATCCCTATATACTGTATCTGGTATTTACTCTGCTCTGCCATGAACTGTTACTAAATTAGGAGTGAAGGGTAAAATGAATAGTTGATCACTCTGACATCAAATACATAATACCAAGTTGAATGACACTGAGTAAAAGGTCGTGGTATGTACACTTTGACCCCAACCCATTTCATAGATTTAGTAAAGAAAATTTTTAGAAAAAATTAATAAATTAAAGTTTTTTTTTACAAGTATTTTTGTTACAATAACATTTTGTTCACATTTTAGTTGTACATAATTTATAACACTTCTTGCATTACACAATAGAAAGTAATATAGCTGAATGTCATCATGCACCTTACTACATATAATGTGAACCAGATAAACTGTTTGTGTCTGTGTGAGACAAGTTTTAGTAGAAATTTCCTTTAAAGTAATAATCTTACTAAGATAGAAATGGTTACCAAAACCATATGACCTATCAGATGATTAAAATAAAATATTAAAAAAAAATAAGAGAAAATTTACTTTAAAATACAAGTCCAAGAATATGGAACTTAAGTCTGTATACAGTTCTTAATATTGAATAACATTAAAGCTCTCTGTTTGCATACAGTTCTTAATACTGTATAACATTAAAACTCCTTTTCATTGAATAACATTAACTTATATCTTTGTATTCTTTTCTCCTGTATGGGAAGTTAACTTGACTAGAATCAAATTCTGTGAAGGTATTGTCCATTTTTAAGTTTCTACTTTCAAGTAATTGAGCATTGCAGTATTAAATAATATATATATGGTGCAGCCACACATAGAACATGTGTACATAGCTTTAATCACATCTTTAAAGAATTATAAAATGTCACTACTAGTAGTGCACTGCATTTTTAAGGGTTATCAGAACACTAAGTCTGAAAAAATAATGAGGCTACCCAGCTGATGAAACAGTGCATTCTAATCATTATAAGTAAGAACATAAGAACTATATATTTAATTAGCTATTTTTATTACTGGGTTGATTTTTAGTTCAAATCTGTGTTGGTATTGTTGTGCACTATATTTTCAATGCTTTGATTTGGATGTTAGCTAGAGGATGCATGACATTAAGAACACAAAGTTTATAAAAATAGGACTAGAATATCTAGAAGGTTCTAAATATGATGTTGTGAAAATCTAATTTTAACAAATATCTATATGTGAGACATCAGATACAAATACTAATGTGTCAGTCAGTTAGTTAGTGATGAATCAGTGAAGCATTGAGTCGTTTGTTTCCAGTTGGTAAAGTGCTGGTCATTCAATGAAGTATTTAGATTCAGAGAAGTATTTGGATAAGTGTTACTTATCACATATATTAAATTACTTGATCAATTAGCTGAAAATTGTACAAATAACTTTACTTTTATGCTAGATGTAGTACCATTAGTTAGGTATCTTCTTTTGAATGTCAGCTGTAAACATAGGCCTATAAGTTACAACAGTGTGCATGCTTGTAGTAACATCAAGGAAGAAATAAACTAATTTATTATCACTATGTGAACTAGACTTGCCCTTAATTTCACCAAATAATTTTAAAGAAGTAGCCTAATAAAAAAATATTGTTACAGCATGCAGTATTTTGATTTGATCACAAATTGAAATTCATTTGTCATAAAAAATTGAGAGGCATGAGTAATTACTCTTTCTCTCCAGTATCTACTTCTTGGATTTATAATTTGGTTAAAATTACAAAGTAGTTTTTACCAACCTTGAGTGTAAAGATTCATGGATATAAGGATGAAGTGTAGAATCCTGGAAACATACATGAAAGATGGGTTTTGGGAGTCTTATGTTTGTATGTGTGAAAATAACTTAACACAAACTGTGTAAGTAAGTGTTGGCTAACAGTATATATCATGTGTGGCATTTGCATGTTTTAAATGAAAGTGTGATAAAAAAAAGTATAAAGCCCTTTGAAACTTTATTTTAACATTTACCTTCCACTTTGAGTCTATTTTTGATAACATACAATATTGCCTTAAATCAAATACCACCTTACCTCTCAGGAGTTACACCAATTCACTAAAGTCTTTTAGCTCCTCATGCTACATTTTCAGTTACTTTTTAATTTTGCTGTGATACCTTCTAAGTAACAATAGAATAGTAGATTGGTTTAGTAGCCCAAGGGTAGATAAAAGTTTCACTGTACACACACACACATACATTTTTGCTGATATGCAGCCCTCTAGCAAAGTTTGGCTAAGTATGAGGTCAGGAAACTCAGTGTAGCTGTAGGCTGTACAGTTCTTCTCAGTTACATACAAATTACTTTCATAATTTAGTTCAAGTAATCATAAAAGTATGTGATTTGAACTCAGTCAAAAACAGAACACATAAAAACTTTGAGCTAGAAGGAAGAAATAGTTTGGGATTATGCTGAGCTTTTTGCAGTGAAAAGAAAATATTAAATTAACAAGTTACTCTTAAACATAAAAATAACATTATACATTCTTGGTAGCAGAGTGTTCTGGATTATTGCAACTGATTGCCATCAAGAATCAGGGACAAGTTTCTAGTGATGCAAAAAACTGCCAATTGAAAGTATTCTTTACATTTTGCCACAGTTTTAATGTTATGATATTACAGAGTAATGATGTATCTACTCTTGATATTGAGACTTATCATAATAGATATATTGCAAACATGCACGTATTATGAAAACAAAAAATTAAATCAAATACACCATGATTTTGTTATTTATATTTTGTCATGTAAAGATCTCAACATAATTACATGATTATAAGATTTTGGACTCTTAGTGCTACTAGTACATTGTGTTTTTGAGGGTTATTAAAATACTACAGCCCAAAAAACAATAAGGGCACCCAGCTGATGAAACTTCATTCTAATCATTTTAAGTAAGAACAATATATTTAATTAGCTATTTTTGTTACTGCATTGAATTGTAGTTCTGATCCATGTAGATGTCTTACTTTATCCTTGATGCTGCTTTTTTTTTATCACATCTATGATGTTTTATTGTCATAATTCTTGTAAATGGTTATTGACAATGTGTGATTCTTTATTTTGCTCTAAGCATAGGTTGGAAGAATTAAAATAGTTTCATAATTTTTTTTGTTTACAAATCTTATAAAGCAAAAAATAAAAGACTTGTAAAAGAGAGAGAGAGAGTTTACATTTGAAATATCAAAACTGGTTTGTACATGACCAATAACAATGTAAATAAGAAATAATCCCAAATCTTAGGATAAAAGTCTTGTTAACTGCAGAAGTTTTTTTTGTTATTTTACAAGAGGAATACAGAAAAAAAAAATGTTCTGTTAATTTTAGGTCTATAGGTTTCTATTTATTTGCCATCTTTCATCATGTAAACTTTTAAGTAAGAATTGGTTTTAGACATTCAAAGACAATGTAATGATAAGATAGCAGTAATAAAAAACTTAAACATAACCAATTGGGACAGTGAAAAAAAGGATCTTTCTAAAATGCTTGGTATTTAGAAAAAGAAATAAGTATCAGACGAGAAAATAAAAAAAAATGTTCAATTCACAATTAGTATAGTGTGTATCTTGGAATTTGATTTAAAGGTTATCATGTATAGATCAAGTAAGATTATCAGTGCCTGAGCTCTGGTCGCAAAATTTGTAATATAACCATAATATTCAGTGACTTGTTTATGATTGTGGATGAGATATAATATATGGGGAAACATTAATTTGTTAATGGCAGTTATGTAACTTAATTCGGAAGCAGTATGTCTTCTCTATGATGAAATAACACTTTAGGCCTATAGGGTCTTAATTACCACTTAATGTAACCATGAGATATTTTCACGTATCTTACATAGTTTTTATGAGATAAAAGCTAAAGGTATTAAAGTGTAATTGTTAACTTTCATTTACACTGTATTGGTCATTGAACACTCTGGCATAATCCTAGGTTGCATATTATTATGATTCTGCCTCTTTCTTTTGCCATGGATTCTCTGTATCTCTCTAATTTGCATAAAATTGTATTGTAAAATAATTTGTAATGTTATAAGTTTTATTCATGCCTTGCTCTTTTTAAAAATATAAGAGCTTAAAGTTCCTCTCAGTAAGTATTTACTTTACTTTGAGGAATCTGGCAGAGCTAGTTTTAGTTTTCTTTGTTTTTAAGTGCATATTACACTTACTTTAAACCAACAGATCTTTATGTATGATTTATCTTAGTGTTGACAACTTAGCCCATCAGAACACACAACAAATGAGGAAGAGGTTGTTCATGTAGCTGAACCAGTAGATTTGATAAGCTAAAAGCCCAAAAAAAAGTATAGTGATGTACTAGAAATTTAAACTAATATCTGCAATCAAGTTTAGAAAGATAAAGAAGAGCATGTGATAAGTTTTAACCTTAACTTTTGGAAAGTCTAGCAACTCCTTGCTTTGCCTGGACATCATTTTTTTACTTCAATCATTAAACATGAAAGTTAATGTAATTTGTATTTTCTCTTTCTAGAATTTTCCCACAGATGGGTTTAACCAACAAGGTGGTCGATATACAACACCAAAATCAGGCCTCTATGGAGACTCTTATTTCATGGGTATGTAAAACTGGAATATTCATAGAAAAACTAACCAGAAAAAACTAACAGCAGTGGATATTAATGAATAATACTATATCTAAACTATTATTGTAAATAATGTAAAAAAAAAGGAATAGTAGTTCAATATTTACAATTTTTTGTAACACATAGTTTTGAATTATAGAAGAAACTAATTGCTGTGGTAAAAAAAAATTTAAGTTTAGATACTCTTAATATAAAAATAAGTTAAATGGTAATCTACAACAGTAAAAACAATATTATCATAACAACTAAAGTCTCCACAGCAATTAGTTTCTTCTGTAATTCAAAACTATGTGTTACAAAAAATTGGTACACCTAGATATTGAACTACTTTATTTTTCTTAAACACTTAAATTTAGTTTTATTTATTTCTTTTTTTAACCATTTCTAAAGCAAAATATCTCTAACACCTTTTTAGATAATGCTCTTGTCACCAGCCACATTGTAACAGAAATGAAACACACTTACATGGAAAAATATACTAAATATTTCCTGGAAGACCACATGATGTCATTCAACTCCTTTTATATATCAATCATTCGATTACACCACCATTCTTAGTTTGCCCCTGAAAAAGAAAGTTCCACCTTTCGAAAGTGTTTGGGTTATAGGGTTTTTACATTTTGTATCAAGACTTCTTGAACATATGTGTTTTTCTGACATCATGAATATAACAGGATCCTGTAACAGGATGATAATGTTAACAAATCAATATGCTTACATTGTTTGAAAGTAGTTTGAAGAGCATAGCAGTGGCTTCATTTATTTTCCTTGGCTAGCATAATCACCAGATTTCAATCCACTTGAGCATCTTTAAGATAAATATAAGTATACACTTGTCATCTTAACTTCTGCAGATATTTTTCTTCCATCATCTTGTGGAGTCTTTGATATGCTGACTTAGTTCAGGCTATTTTTTATGGCAATAGTTAGTACAACTCATTATTAGGAGGGAGCTCTAATAAAGTGGTCAGTCAGAGTACCTCATCTTTGTTAAATATTTTGGAATCCAAGTTTATTAAATGAAGTCACAAGAAACTATACTCTGATGGAAAGCTATACATTTTATTAGATATACAAATTTTTGTATTGTTTAAAAAAGTCTTTGCTTGTTTTGTTTTAGTAAGTCACATCCTAGAAGGAAACAGATATCTGAAATCTTTGGTAAAATTTAAAATTATTTTTCAACAATTCTGATTATGTAAATTCCTGTTTGAATCTAAAACATTAAAGTTCTTAACAAACTATGAAAGTTCAAAGTCAAAAATCTAACTGTGTGTAGTGAACTAACTGGTGTAGTTTGTAATTATTAGAATCTATGTATAATAGGCAGATTAAGACATTCATACTGTAACTTAAAAAGAAAATATATATATATATATATATTAATGTATTGCAAATTGGAAACAAATAAACAAATTAGTACATTACATCCTACAGGCAGTAATGATATGGCTGACCTAAATGTGTCACAACTCTATTGCTTCTAGGAACTTTCTTTTCACAAGGCACACAACCCCTGGGATTGTCACCTAGTACTCAACTCAAGTAGAACCTCTATAACTGGGCCTAAATCAGTCTTTTCATATTCAGCAGGAACTGTGTTACACATCTACCTGCATTTTCTATTGCATACTTTACTCCAGATGTAACAAGCTACACATTGAAAGTTCACACAAACTAGAAGGTTGATTCTGTGAATATTTAAGTTAAATATAAAATAGTAACCCTGACTTGTTTGTATTAAAACATGCCACCAGATGGAATGTAAAGGGAATGAATTGAACACAAGTAAACAAGCTTATGGAATAAAAGAAATACTTTGCTTTATGTGAGCCCCCCAGTGGCACAGCGGTGTATCTGCGGACTTACACCGCTAGGAACTGGGTTTCGATATCCGTGGTGGGCAGAGCACAGATAGCCCATTGTGTAGCTTTGTGCTTAACTTCAAACAACAACAACAACGGCTTTCTGTGGTAAAAAAACCTTTTTCTTGTTTTTTAATATTTACATGTTTTTCTTTCAAATTGTAAGCATATTTATTGATTAAATTCATTCAACTTCAAAACAAGCTTTGCATAAGTTGTATGTTTTAATTAATTCATTGATTAACAAACTTGTAACTAAGTTGTTTTAAGAATAATAGATAATTTTAATATTCAATAAGTTGAGCAAATGAACTGTTTTGCTTGAATCTTATAACTTACTAATACTATTGGATATCATAATTGCTGTGATTTGTATTGTTTCATCTCATCTTGTTTTTATCCCATTGCTTATTGTCAAGGCACATTACTGGTGCATGTGTTCTTTTGAACTTATCAGTAACAAGCTGAATGCCCGTCATATGACAGGAAATAATGATTAATTTTTCTACTCAAAATTATGTCTAAATAAATGTTTTATAAACATGTTTTCTAAAAATTAATTATGATCTAGTAATGGAGAATGACTACCTTATTTCTTGTATTTCATGAAATCAGCTATTTTTTATGTTTCTTTAATCATCTCCTTTAAGTATTGCTTGATTAGTATTTTGAATTCTGTATATTTTTATGTTCAAATGTTCTTCTTCTTGATAAATCCTTTTAAATTGAAACATGCACATATTCCTACTTGATCAACTGTATAATCCTGCAAATTATTAACTGTGATGGTAAAGGCAGAGAATTTTATTATGAATTTTGGGGTCTTCTCTTTGGACTGTCTTCTTGGTTTTGGCTTTGATAGCCTGCTGAGCAGAAGAAGTGCTCTTTAACTTTGGCATTTTCAAAATTGAATTGTGCTGCAGGTAAAACATGTGGGTTATTATAGAGTTGTAGCCAAGGGTTCCAATTGGACAAAATTTGATGATGTTGCATCATTGTGTCCCCATGACAACCAAGCAAATGTAAGGGGGAATTTCAGCCAGTGATTATGATTTACCATCCTACTCTTAAATCTAATTATATGTCCAAAGTAGCACATCTTTTGTTTTATATATACACGGCTGGAAGAATTTTAAAAAGACAAACTTGCTTGTCATGGCAGAAAGTACTGTTGTTTTGTGCAAGTTGTGTGTCGATCTGTACCACGATCGCTGAGATATCGACATGACAGATGGACGGTTTATCTTCTTTGTATAGTTGATGTATTAGTAAAGTCTGATGAAGGGCCCTTGATTTAAACGTTGCTAAAATAAATCTATTTATGTTTTAATTCCATTTTTTTTGGTAAAGTTACATTGAGAATGCCTAGTTTGGAATAAAGTTAAGCAAGTCTTACTAAATTATGTTTCATTAACTTTAATATAAACAGTCTTATGTTGAACTTAATTCACACTCCAAACTACTGGTAATGATGTTTGTTTTTGATGATGTCTAGTACTATTAATAGTGTTTATACACATTAATTTAAGTAGAAATAATATACGAAATAACCCAAAAGTTTTGTGTCTTATACTTATTTCTGACTTTACCTTCTTTTCCATCTGTCATAAGCGATACTTTTTAATTCCTTAGCTGATAATAAAGTGACCATGTTATTGAATATATATGTAGTTGTATTAATAGTTTGTTCTTTATTGCCTTTCAGTGGCTCAGTGATAAGCTTGAGGGTTTACAATGATAAAATTTACAGCTTAACCCTATAGTATGCACAGTGCAGATATTTCATTGTGTAGATTTGCACTTAAACAAAACAAATTGTTGTGTAGTTGAAATATGTTAGTTTTATGTATTTATAATATTTTACTGCAATATGATTTTACAAAAGAGACAGTTTGTGAATTAAATCAATACTCAGAGAATCAAAATTTGAAAATAATTGGAGTACCAGAAGAACTAGGAGAAAATATACATTAGATATGTTAAAAAAATTGCGGATACAATTCAAATAAGAATTGGTGAAGGTGATATACAAACCGTGCATAAAGTACCATGTGTTAACAGATAGAATGAAACCTATAATAGTAAAAGATAATTCAGAAATAATAAGAAATAACTGGTTGATGGCAAATAAACATTTTAGTATAAGAAGTACTGACATAAATTAAAAGTGTGAAAGAGGTAAACTTTATTTGAATGAACATCTAACATCCACATTACAACAGTTATTATATAAAGCAAAACATTTTTTTAAAAGATGTAAATTTTTAAATTTGTGTGGGTAAAAGAAGGAAAATTTTTTATGAGAAAGTCAGAAAGGACCAAAATATTGAAAATAGGTAATGAAGAGGATTTAAATAAATTGATAGAATGAAATGGAAAATGAATATGGATATGCTTCTCAAACCAAATTAAAAAGGCTACAATTTGCTTAGGTGAAACAAAAAATGAGACTTTTTTATTATTGATTTATAGTATTAGTAATTATTTAAAATTATTACACATAAATTAAGAGGTATTAGGGATAAGGTTGAGTCAATTGAACTGATAATGTATAAGTTGGAGAATAGAGTAGTGTTAATTCTGATTGAGATGTGGATAAAAAAGATGTGGATATTTGATGATAAAAAAGCAAAATATTATAGCTAAATTTATGGTACTTCAAGAGAATCTTTTATTAAGTATCAAAATGTAGAATTGTTTTTAAGGAAATGAAATGTTGATGTTGTTAATTGAAATGTGGTTAATGCTGTTAACCAGGATATAATAAATAATCAGCACTATTAACCAATGTCAAATTTGATTGATTAAACTTAGTTTAATAACAAATGATTAATGTTGGTAACATGAATGAGCTAAAAGTTCTTGAGTTTATTATAATTTCTGTTACATTATGTTTGTAAAAGTTGTGTAATTTTCACTGATTTCCACATAAAGAGTTTAAAATAGGTTTTTAGTGTAATGTTTTTGTTTGTTTTTTTAGATGAGTCTCACAATCTTGTTGACCCCTGGTCATCCATTCCCAACTTACCATCATCTTCATACTCTTACACACCTTCAGTGACGACAAATGGCAACTCTCATCTCTCTTCCCCATCTTCGTCAGCCTTTAACGGTATCCATCTTCCATCAGACAGTATGGTGAGAGTGTGTGTTTTACCGCACTTAGCATTTGTTTCAAAATACTTTTATCTTGATTCACACAAGCAGAAACTTTTTTTTGGTCCACTTTATTGGAAAGAATGGAATAGGTTACAAAATAGAAAGCTTTTCAAATTAATAGTTACTAATTCATCTATAAACTTTATATATTTTTTTTATCTAATCTCTGTTTTCTTGATTGTTAGGATTTCATTTAAATGATAAACTGTTTGAGAATCAAGTATTGTCCTAAAATTTAAATATTTAACTATATTTAGGGGTATCCTAATGTTTTACCTGATGGTGATCCATCAGTTGTTTCACAAAGTCTTCCGCCCATGTCCAGTTTTCGGGGTACACCCAGTCACACCCCAATAGAAACACATTCAACAACTTACAGCCAGAACAACACTTCCTCACCAGACCCATTAGCAGCTAGGGGAGTACAGTTATCAAACCAAACAGAAGATGCACTTGGAAAAGCTCTGGCTTCAGTAAGTTGACTTTTTACACATAACGTGTACCAGAAAAAGGACTCCACTAATTAATCTGAATTGTACTTTTACTCTGAGAAATACGGTGACACACATATCTAGATAAGAGTCAAAAGGGGTTGATGCAAAATCTTAAACATTGTCTTTGGTTCCAGGTAATATAAATACCAGTCAACATTTATGCTTTGATTGTAATCGATTTATTTGAAGGATTTCTTGACTCTTAACATATTTGTAGAAGGACTTTCTCGTGTGTTACTCGGAGGTAACTATTACATTAAATGATATAAAGAACATTTTATAACTTAATATTGTTTAATAAACTTATAAGCTTTAACTTCAAGGAAGAAACAAATGTTATTTTCTGTGATATGATTATGTAACTTAGATCAATTTTATAAATAAAAATGCCCAAGTTAAGCTTAGTTGGCCCCTTTGATATGTACCAAGACAAAATCACACTGTTCCAAAACTAGTTTAGTTTATTATAATTTGTTACATAGTTTTATAAAAGTTTTGTTTAATATTCTTACAGTAGCCAAACTTTGCGTGTATTATATACATGGTGAAATTAAACAGAATAGATTTGGTGTGTCATTGAAACTATCTTTCAGATCTACTCAGCCGAACATACGAGTAGTAGCTTCTCATCTACCCCATGTACACCTGTTAATTCACCACCACCACTCTCAGGTATGTCTGTATCACATTCTTCATTAAATTTCCTCATACTCGTTATTACTTTGATGGTACACAAAGCTAAAAACTAGTGTTTACATGATCTGTAAATATAGTATACTTTATTCTTTCGTTAATGTTACTTTTGTGATCATTATTGGTTTGAATGTTTAATATATCTATTTTTATTGTTTTTGATCTTTTGTTGTTATTAGTTTATCATAGAGATTATTTTGCAACTTGTTAGCCTGGTATATGGATTTAGGAATAACATAAGTCTGAAACAAAACTGGCTGAACTTCATGAGATATTATAGAGTTTACAGTTGAAAATATCACTAACAGTGAGGAGGATACACAAATGAGGAAACAATGCATACTAATCTTTATAAGTAAGAATAGCATACTTAATTAGCTATACTCATTAACAGGTTGATTTTTAGTTTTAAGTTATGTAAGTAGCTTGCACTGATCAAAAATTAATATTAATAATTCTTCCAGCTTAGATAAAACAATGAATGATGTACTGAACATGTAGTTAATTCCTTCTAAATCTAAGTAACCTTACATCTTATCCAGCAAATGTTAGTAATTTCACAAAATTAGAGTGAAAACTTCCTCTTAGACAAGAAATGATTGGTAATTCTTTTCAAACCTAGTGAATACTATTTTACATAGTACATGTTTTAAACTTTTATGGAGCTTACACTGAAGTATTTTTTGTTCTTATTAAAATTTGTTAATTTTTCACCAAAATTCTACAAAAAAAATATTTTAAAGTATGGAAATTTGAGTCTTTATCATTACTCTTTGCTAAATTTGCCCACATTGTGTTGTCAGCATAATTGTTTAATTCTTCATTTGTAAAATTTCTTGCACATAAGCAATATTCAATTAATTCCTAACCAAAATACTTTATTCATTATTCTTGAATAAGAATATTTTTTCTGTTTATACCTGCATTTTTATTAATTGTTATTAAATGATTAAATCTACAAGATCACGTCTATGTTATTTATAAGAATAGAAATATATTAGGTGCATTAAAAAAAATACCTAGCTTTTCCTAGGTGTGCCACAGTGGTCTCGTGGAAATAGCTCTCAGAACCTCCCTCCTTCATCATACCCTGACAGTACCATGCACCAGTTGGTATGTGCCAGTTACTGTTTTTTTAATTAATGTAAAGGACTTACTGCTGGAAGTGACATACCTATTTTTGATTTTGCTACTAGCATGAATGGCAAATAGATTCAGTTACAAGAAGATAAAATCTGAAAATGAAAACAAATGATTAAAATCACTTTATAGGACAAATGTTGAGTGGTTAACATATTGGCTAAGCAACTTTCATTGTTAGGTAGTGACAACAGTTTGGTAAAACACATTGCTCACATTATTTTCAGTTGATTTTTGAGGTTTGTGCAAGATGTATAAGGTTGAAAATATATATTTTTTTTCTGTAATCTTTGTTATTTTCTAGTTGTTATTTTTACCTATTCAGAATTTTGAAAGAACTTAGTTTTTTGTTATTGCAAGTTACATGCCTATCAGATTTCATTTGTTGGATGTAATATTTCCCTTCCACATGATAGCAGAACAAAAACGTTTTGGATTTTTATATTACAGTAGAAAAGAAAAAAAGTATTTTTTAAAATGTGGAATTGACAGCGGTGGTTAGAAGAAATTGTATTTAAAAGTTTTATACAGGACAAAATGAAATTACCTAATAATTTATTGCTCTAGTAAAATACCAGGCAAATATAGGGATTTTATCTATTAAATATAAATTTAAGGTAATTCTTGTAAATTATTGGTAGATTGCATATGTAGTTGATAGGAATGTGCTTAATTGGCTTATTTGAACTGTATCACTCCTCAGTGACTCAGAGGTAAGTCTGAGGGATTATAACGCTACTTTCAATGCCTGTGGTAGGCACAGCACAGACTGTTCACTGTGTAGATTTGTGGTTAACAAACAAACAATCAATCAAGCTGTATTTATTATGAAGCATATACCACACCTGCTTTGTAGTTTGATTTCTATAGTTACATTGGAACTTTAGCAATTTGTTTTTTCCTCGACTAAAATTTCTTTACTTTCTCTTTGAAAGTTTGTGTTTAGATAAACTTATGCTTTACCTTTTCTTTTAGCTGTACACATATTTGTATATGTTTATTTGTTTTCTTTGATCATGATAATCATGATTCACTAAGTTTTCCAATGGATTTACACACAAGAAAAGAATAAGTCTGTGCAATTTCGTTTTTTTACAAGTACATTTTCATTCAGTTTTGCTTCTTGTTTGCTGACTATATGTTATTTATGTTGCCAATAAGATTAATGTTTTGTAATAAAAAATAGAAATTGCATGGTTTTTCTTACACTTGCCTGTGGATGCATGCCTCTTTTGTTTTGATATTCAATTATCTGTAATCTGTAGCATAGTAGAGAAGAAGAAACGCTTGAGGATGCCATTCAAGTCCTGTTGTACAGTAGAGATCAGGTTGAGGTAATAACCAACTTCTAGAAGCTTCCTATTCCTTTAATGCTACATTTAATCTGCTGCTTAGCTAGCTGAATCATGATCAGATGGACATGATCCTACGTAATAAAATACCCACCTATAATGGCATAATCTTTTTATAATATTTCAAACAACAAATTCATTTATAACAAATTGCCAGCTCCTTAGTCTTCCTTAGTAGACTTGATATTTATTTTTAAATGGATGAAAATATGCATGTTTAAAACTCCATTAGTAAGTATAATGAAAATATGGTGTCTTGTGCTAGTTGATAAATATAACTCAAATATGCTCATTTATACCTCGGAGAAGGATAACTATACTAGAAAATATTTACTTTGCATGAATAATTAATTACCTTGGAAATATATATTTTAATATAATTTAAGTATGCATGATTAGTGCTCCATGGATAATGAAAATATGCATTTTGACCACTCCAAAGATAGATATAATCCAAATGTACATGATTACTGCTGCATGGACATATATAATAAATGTATGTGTATAAATTGCTCACAACATAGTAATAATTTGTAGCCTGAAGTAATATAACAGTTTTTATTACTATAAAGTGACTTACTTGTCAAAAAAAAGACCAAGTTTTACTAGTGCCCAAAGAATCATTTTCAAAATTATAGGATTCATTAGGTTTCAAGATATAAGATTTGTTAAAGAGAACAATTAGTTTTGTTGATTCAACAGAAAGTATCATTTTTGCAATTTGTAGGTATATTAGTATAATATATTTGGAATTTATATAATTTAAAGATTATTATCATAATAACAAGATCTAATATGGTTTTATTTTAATCAGACAAGAGGAGTTATGGAGGAGCGACTAGATGATGCTGTCAATATTTTAAGAAACCATGCAGAAGGTATTGGTTTCCATGGGTTACCACCTGCTGGCCCACTGAATAACTCAGTCTTAAACCTTCCAGGAGCTAGTGGACATTCCAATGGACTAATGGGGCCTGTAACACACGCATATCCCGGGACTATCTCAGGGCTTGCACCTCTTGAAGCCCCATGGAGTGAGTGCTGAAAGTTTTTTGAATAATAATAGATCTCTGCTAAGAATATAGAAATAGTAGCAGTATTGTTTTAAGTGTTTGTAAAGCCTGATGATAAACTCCAGAAATTTGAGATAAGTGCTGCTCCCTAAAGAAATATTGATATGGGGATGTATTGATTCTTCCTGTGGGTTTAAGCCAATGAGAAAAAAAATTAATTGCTCTGATAATTTTTTCACTTGCCTACCAAGATTTAAAGATCATTAGCCCCTAAACATCTTTGACCAAAGTATGTGTAATAGAAAGATAAATTTATTTCAATTTAGAATTTTTAGCTGCAGCATAGCAGCTCATAGAATGGCTCTGAGTTTTTTGTTGTTTTCTTTTTTTCAAGTACAAACTTTTAGATCATAGCTTGACCAATTTGAGATCTAATTACAGTTTTGGAATCAAGAGGTCAAACCCTTTCGATTGATGTATTTGACCACACCCAAGGTTTCATATATTAATTTATTCTAATCCTGCCTATAAGATTTTCAATTTGAGGGTAGGCTGGTAGGGATCCTGATGAATAATAAAATTGAATCGGGTATATGTGCACCCCATGCATGGTATTACTGGTGCACAAAAGTATAGCTAATAAAAAGGAAAAAAAGATCTTAGATTAATTTACTCTAATTAATAATAAAAGAATTTCAAATGCCATGGATTCCCTCTTTTTAAATAAAAAGGTGATGAATGACTTATTTTAAAATTTTTATATTGCTACAAGTTATTTCTACTTCTGTAATTATTTTATGCAAGACAGTTACAAAAGCATTTAACTGTTTGACAAATATTTGAATTTAATTTTTTTTTATTAAAATGATTTATCCTGCTGTCTGTTGCTTCATTTCAGTGGTAAAAATTAGCTCATTGAAGATAATAAATAGATGGCCATATAAGTAAATTGTCTCTCCAAAGTTAATGTGTTAAAAAATAGTTTCTTGTTTCAAATTTCTCCCCAGTGGCATAGCAGTAAGTCTGAAGGCTTCTAATGCTAAAAACCAGATTTTATTACCCTTGATGGGCACAGCAGAGATAGCCAATTGTGTAGTTTTGTACTTAACTATTAACAAACCATTTTTTTTCAAAGAATTGTTTTTAATACCATTTAATGAGATACATGTGTTGGACTGGCTTGAGGAAACTAGGCCTTGTTTCTTTCATTTGTATAGGATATTACATCTCTTTAAGAGCCTATGAACATCTGCTGTTACTTGTTACTCAATAATGATTAGACTGTTCATCGAGGCTGAATATAAATGTCAGATTTCTTGATCATTAATTCAAAAACCAGTGCTATGAAAAAAAAACTATGTCAGACAATGTAGCTACATGTTTTGTTTGCACCTTTTTTATCATGATCAGACTATTACTTACTGCTGACTTTATAGATTTTTTGACAGAATGCATGAAGCTACCAACTGCATTGAGCAATGAAGAAAAATGTTAAATTGCCATTTAGTACGATGACACCTTACTCGCTCAAAAACCTCTCACCATATTATAATGTGCTATATTGTATCATGACTGACACTATCTCTAGTCTTATCATGTAGTGCATTTTAAATTATTTTTTTTTAAGTAGAAGTTTACTGCCATAATACATAATTTCAATTTGTACATCTGTAAGATCATTGAAAGTGTGATGATGTGTAAACATCTTATTTTGATTTATGTTTGTATACCAGTAAAATCATATTCCAAGAAAAAATATTACAGGATATCTGAATTTGTGCATGAAGTATTTTGGGTTCCTTTCAGATTTAAAATCATAAGTACTTTCATATAATGCCCTATTCTATCCTGCTTATTTGCAACCTTAGTGATAAAAACAAAATAAATTAAGGTGGATTAATAGAAGTACTTTTATATTAATGGTTACTTCTTTAAATTCAAAAATATTTTAAACTAAATCTGATTTTTCACACTTCTTGCCCTATTTCTTTATACAGATTATGTGTAGAAAATTTAAATAATTTTCAAAGTTGAATTCCACAATTATGCATTATATTTTAGTTTGTTGGCTTCAGCGTTTTTTTAAATTTTTTATTTATTTAAATAGAGGTTTTTGCAAAATATTATAAGTCATTTTAGCATTAGTTTAAAGAAATTAGACACTAAATTTGTAGCTAGAGGATAATTAGATTAGTGTTTGTTTTTAATTCCAGTCCAGCCCTCAGTCCATTACTAATTCAACACTCGGAAGTAGGACATCCTTACCAAATGATACAACCCAATCTCCCATACAAAATGGTAAGTATCACTGAAGCTAGTCTGTATAATTTACTTATACTATTGCATGACCTTTAATACTGAAAATGATGTTTGGTTATGTAACTGTTTCTTCAAGCTCTATAACATATTTTCTTTACTAATAAAGCCAGTTAAGTATTTTTGTTTCAAGACTAGTTTTGATTCTACAACTTATTAGAAAGTAATATATACTTTTCTTCTTGCAGCTCTTCCACCAGACATCAACTCCTGTGTCAAGGTTAAAAAAACCAAGGACAGAGACAAAACTTCTCATTGTAATTTGAGTGTCACATCCCAGGGTCAAGCTAATTCAAAAGGAATGGCAGGCACAGACACAAGTGTAATAACCACAACGGTGACTTCTTCCACCCATACAAAAGGAACAAAACGCTCCCACTCAAGGTGGTGTATTATAAGTGTGAAAAAATCTCTTATGAGGAGTTAGAGCTTTTCATTACAAAGGCAACTTCTGAGTATCAAAATAGTACATATTGCTAACTTCTTTACTTATCACAAACATTAATGTAATTAGTGGTGAAAACAAGCTATATAAGTTTGTTTCATTTTCTGTCAGAATTACTAAAACATATTTGTCTAAGAATCATTACCATTGCACTACATGTCAGTTAAATTTATTATTTTACTCAAAATGCAAAATCACGAAAAAATGACCATTTCATTTTACAAAGGATTTTTTTATAACTGATATAAATCTTTTGTTCAAAAGTATCAAGACATTTCTACCAAAATATGCCTACTTGTTCAGAGTTAACTAATATTTGAGGGAACACTCAAGAGAAGAAAAAAACTATGTGAAAAAGGTGTAACCTGCATACTTTACAATAACTATATGGCACAAAAAGAAGAAAATGTATGTGATTGTATATTCAAAAGTGTAGGATTAGAAAATAAGGAATCACAATTTAGGTATTGGAAGTCTTATTTCTGTGAATTAAGAATGTTATTTATTGAATGAAACAAAATATTTTAGTTTATGTTGGACACAGTGGATCTTCTAACCATTATGTTGAAGCTGGGTCAAAGCTGTCAAAAGTAACTAAGTAAAACCGAGTTCATAATGCAATGATTATTTTTATTGAGACTGAAGATGGTACTTTAATTGAATTAATTCCTTAAACCTGAGCAAATACTGCCACTGTCTGGTCGAAAATCTCTATTTACCCATTGGACAGTGACCCCAAATATTCAATAGGGAGAGGTTTGAGGCTGTTTACTTAACAATGCTTCATGTGGGCACACCTTATGCTCAAGGGAAATACAAAATTTTATAAGGTATGGTGATAATTATTAGAAAAAAACAATTACTATGAAAAATTGTACTGAATGTAAAAATTGATCTAAATATGTTTGAATATGCAAGAAAGTAACTCCCAGAGAATTTTAAACAAAATGAAGCTCACATAAAATTGTAACACTATTTAAACTATAGTATAATGATACATCAGTTATTACTGATAAAGCAATAAAGTTATACATTCAAAATCAATTGGCTTGGTACAGTCTATTAGTTGTCATGTACCTGAGGATTCACAGTTCATGGCCTGTTGCCATGAAAACAAGCTCCTCACTTTGGAGTCATAAATGAAATGTAAGAGTGACAGTCATATTTCACTATTCAGTCATACAAGAGTAGCCTAAAAGTTTTAGTGGGTAATTTTGACTGGCTTGGCTTCCCACTAGTATATCAGTTCAAAATTAGGGACAGCTATTCACAGATAGCACTTTGTGTAGTTTTATGCAAAATTTCTTAAACACAAACAAACAAATCAAACTAAACTAGTGTATTTAATTATCCTAAATATATTTTCCACTATATTTTTACTACTTGGCAATTAAATTCTCTGGGTAGTAAAATAAATCATGAATTTGTAGCATTAGCTTTAAGGCTGTTTATGTACAGAACACATTTAAACTTGTTTTAAAACAAGATTGTTAAAAATTGTTCATTTAGAAAGGGGGCGAATAGGGGTCCTTAAAAAAATACAAAAACAAGCTTTGAGACATTGTGTTGACATTATTTCCTCAAGCTGCAAATCCCTATTTTGACTCTCCTAAATATTACAGCTTTTAGACATGTATTTTGTGAAAACTAATGGTGATTAATATAAAAACTGCAGTAACATAATCCAAATTATGTTTTCAAAAAAATTAAAATATTCTTTCATAGACTAAGAAATAAATATCAAATTATCTATAACAGTAATGAAAAGAAATGACTAATCAACCAAAAAAATCTTAAATTTTTAGAATAAACCTTTTATCATTCCAGATTACTTTTGGACTTGAAAAGAAACTATTTTGACTCTCCTAAATATTGCATCTTTTAGACAGAGTCAAAATATGGACTTGTAGCTTGAGGAAATAATGTCAACATTATGTCTCAAAGTAATGGAAATAATGGAAACACCTTGGAAAATCAACAAAATATATTTTAATGTGGTGTAGGTCCACCTTTTGAGGCAATTACAGCCTCAATTCTCCAAGGTATTGATTCATACAAATTGTGAATTGTTTCCAAAGGAATTTTAGCCCACTCTTCAGTTAAAACACCCACCAGTTCTTTTAGAGACGATGGCGGCGGAAATTGACTTCTTACTTGAATCTCTAAAATCGACCATAAATGCTCAATAATGTTGAGGTCTGGGGATTGTGGTGGCCAGATGAGATGCTCAACTTCATTAGAATGTTCCTCGTGCCATTCTTTAACAATTCTAGCTGTATGGATTGGGGCATTATCATCTTGAAAGATGGCGTTCCCCTCCGGAAACAGTGCTTGAACCATAGGATAAACTTGGTCGCCCAAAATTCCTAAATAGTCTCGGCTGTTAATTCTTCCATGAAGGGAAATCATTGGCCCGGCGGATTTCCAAGAAATAGCACCCCAGATCACCAGAACCCCCGCCATGTTTTACGGTTGGGAGAAGGCAGTCTGGATTAAAGGCTTCTTTAACAAGTGCTGCACCTAGTAACTGAAAAAAAAAAAAAATTA
>NW_013666672.1:182385-190980 GCF_000517525.1 Limulus polyphemus | reverse complement strand
TATATATATATATAGTCATGTAATTTTCAAGTTATATAGATGCATGCATATATATATATATATTCAATGCAAGTATAATAGCATATGTATAGAAATAAGCATTTTTTAATATTTCCCCCTTCATCCTCCTCTGTTGGCCAGGTTTCTTCTGATAGTGACACTATAGGTTGAAAATGTGTTAATTAACAACTATGAATTAATTATATTAATATACACCCCCCCCCCCCAATTTCTGATGGAGTTTGGGTCGTAACACTTTTATGACCATCTTCCACTTTGACGACCCTAAAATCTTGTGGGCCGTCACTGCTGCATACTTTATCTGAAACTGAATATTTTCAAAGTAAAGTATATAGCCATAAAATTTATGCCTCACTTTCACCTAGAATTGACATCTCCTTCATGCACAATTCTCAACACTCCATATAGTCAGCTTCAAGGATGGCTACTCTATCTGCAACATCTATAAAATTTGCAATCACTCGTTGTTGGCTATAATTTGACACTAAATGTCAGCCATCACTGTAATTGCCGATCCAGTGCTCAAATCTGAACTTTGTGCTATCTTTTAAACTGCAGCTTAAAGATTTCTGTTGTGGGAGACAGCCTAGACATTTGTGTAACATGGACGAAATCGATCATGCAGTCGTGAAGAAAAATTTGATCCTGTCAGCAGAGGAACCCTATACATAAACAAATGATACGCAACCTCAATACAGTTGCAACAATAAGTTAATAATTGCTATGGTACATGTGCCATGCCTGCCATATAAACATTAAATTACATTCACAGCTTGCACACGTAGATTTTGAGACTCCACACATAAACCACAGACTACATTTAAAGGATTGAATGTCAATGGTTATACACCCGCTATTAGTTGCTTAGGTAGTCAAATAAACTTAAAAACTACCCTGCACAATGATGCACTTAGTAATACTGCCCAGGTTTTATTACAATACTCTTAGCCATTTTTGCTGTAGGCTGGCAGAACAGTAACAAATAATATCAAAGAAGAACAAATTGGCAATCCCTATTATGAACTGCTACTGCAGTTTATGATATGTCAGTAAATGGGATGTAGCAGCAAATTCAAGATCTTACAGAATTTTTATAATACACTTTAAACCACCTGTTACTAGAAATATTATAGTTTTTTAGTTTATCCTACAAGCAGTTTTAATGAGTAATATTTCTGTTTTTATACAATATAACAATGTTTTCACTAAAACCACATCCTTAAACAAGCTTTCTTCCACTTTCTGTAGGAACTCGGCTGATGAAGATGAACCTCCTGAAGTTAAAGCTGAAAAAGACAAGGAAAGGAGACAAGCTAACAATGCAAGAGAAAGGTTTGTTTCAAGTGTTTTTCCAGCAGCAATGTCTCAGTGTACAATTAGTGAAGTTTTAGAGTGGAAAGACATTTATCATCATCATCACTCATATTTCTGAACACACTGCTAAAGTGGAGGAATTGAGTAGTAAACAGAGTCCATATTTATTAATATCATGAACTTTACTTAAAATAAGAGCCAAGATAGAATCACACTCAAATCTCTTTCTTCCACCACTAGAAATTAATGAATATATCCTTAAGAAGAAACGTTAGTAAATTTTGGAAGGAAAAACAAACTCAAATCTGTATTTAAAAATTTTTGTAATGTTATTGAATACATCTTTACAATTAAAATATGATGATCTTGGGGAGGAAAAAGAAACTCAAATGATTACTTATTAACAGTTTATTTGTTTTGATTAACTATCACCATCAGCAAAATGTGTTATTGCCAAACACATCATGCATTTCATTTGTGCTTATCCTGTAATTTTGTAATCTGCACCCATAGTGAATTGGTTACTCAAAGCTTGTGATTTATTGCTTCTGGGGATATTGTACAATTTTTTTCCCCTTCAGGCTTGTTCCAAACATGACTGTGTTTACCTGTAATGTCTTGAACTGATAGGATAGTCTGGAGTTACCTTGTTTTTTTTTTTATCCATCAGTATATTATAATTTTCTTTTGTTGAGGTCTATACTATCTTATTGTATCTACTTTGCTATATAGCCCCTGTAGTCATCTTTTAAGTTTTTCATTATTGCTACTCAGAATTCGAGTTCGAGATATCAACGAAGCCTTTAAGGAGCTTGACAGGATGTGTATGATGCACTTAAAGGGAGAAAAAGCCCAGACCAAGCTAAATGTTTTGCATCAAGCTGTGGAGGTGATTACAGCATTAGAACAACAAGTTAGGGGTAAGATATGGTCTGTTTTACTGTGTAGTGATTTGTGTATATATATAGGATTTACAAAATGTTATTACAAGACATTACAACTTTGCTCTTGGAAAGAGAGTGAAAACTTACAAAGTAAACCAACTATGTCAACATATTTCTCAGCTCACTGTTAGAATATTTCATATATTTCAAAGGTATAAAAACTTATCTATTTTTAATGATCTTAAGATATTGGAAGATGTGTAACAAAATATATTCAGATATAACTAGAGGGGCACTCAGTAGAGTGCATACCTTTGCCATGCAGCATTGATCATATTCAGCTCTCAAAAAATGCAAAAATGTGTGTATGTCCATTGTTATCAAGACTACAAGGAATAATATTCTATATATGTCCACTAAGTTTCATCAAAATCTGATCATTTTTGACTGAGTTATAGAACAAAAGAAACATGAAAAATTGGTCTCCATGTTAAAAGATAGGGATTTTCATGACCTTCCACAAACTAATCTTCTAAGTTGGGTCATTGTCCAAATCCATTCAGCTGTTTTTGAGAAATCTTGCTGACAAACACATACACACAGGGATGAAAACTTAACTTCCATCCACTTTTGGTAGTGGAGAAAAGAAAGTGACTTTCAGAATAGTTCATTTTTATTTTTTTAGAGTTTAATAAACCATTTAACATAATTTTAAGAAAAATGCTTTGTTATTATTATGTTTATAGAACGAAACCTCAATCCCAAGGCAGCCTGTTTAAAAAGAAGAGAAGAAGAAAAAACAGAAGAAGGGTCAAACATGGTAGCACACAGCCTTCCACCCCAATCTGATCTTGATCCCCTCTCTCACCAATGACTGGAATGTACATCACAGGTATTTTTCAATCAATTGATAGTCATAGTTTCAGAAATATGATGTCATTATATACATTTCAGCCAATTGATATTGTCATAGTTTCCGAAATAAACTGTGATAATACCAATAATTTTAAGTTTAGTTTTTTAGTGTACAATGCTTTAAATCATTTTAATAATTATCAGTCAATATAAATAACTGAACCAAATGAAAAACATCAGACCTCAAATACAATTAATATAGAAAATAATAATAAATCACCTAATTTATAAATATAATTACATTTTAACCAAAAACATACTAGAGATCTTATTAATGAAATTAGTTAGTTGATCACTTGACTTCAAATGTTAAGCCTCATTTGGCCAAAATGACTGCTAACAAGAATTTTGTAGATAAGACTAATTATATTATTATTGATAGCAATTTAACTGCTTTTTTCTTCCTGCCCAAAGATTACACGGTGAAAGAACACTAAGGTAACAATATCCCATGGAATCTTGGCAATAAGTGTTACAGAATTAAAGTGCTAAAAACTGGGATTTTATAATCACAGAGTACTGATACCTGAATATGTAGTTTTGTGCTTAAACAAACATTCTAAGTTAGTTGAACATTGCAGATGAGAAAGTTGTTAATAGTAAGTATGTAACCTAATGATTAATCTGCATTATAAATGTCTTCGTTTCAACTTTCCTAAAACTAAGTAGCACTTTTTTTTTTCTTCAGGTTTTATAAATTATGGACCACAGGAAGATCAGAACAAAAAAATATAATGACATATATGTACAGAACCCTTTCATATGAACTTGTTCTGCTTCTTCCACAACTGAACTCATTTGTTAAACCTATGGTTGGTATTCTAGGCATCTAACACCTTCCAACGAAGCAAGGACTTAAGCTTTAAATTTGTGTTCATTACTTCAACTGAGAGACCAATCCCATTTCTTTTATTGTGTACCAGGGAATTGTAAAGTTCTTAGTTAATAATGAGGTTAAGCTATCAGTACTAAATGGTATAAAACCCAAATGCTCATAGGTATATTTTTTTGGATGAATAAATATTAAAGGCCAAAAGTTAATTTTTAGTTTTCACGTTTTTTTTTTATTATGATTTTTTCCCCCCAATATCATATGTTGGAGTTAGAAGTTTAGTTTAAAAACGTTTATCTAACAGTAATCACATTTGGGATGATGATGTACTCATTTCAGTAATTTGTGGAGGGAGCAGATTTAAACTTTTTTCTTTTTCATTTGTAAAGTGACCAAATGTCATAAAGAATAAATCATGTTTCATACGATTGTAATTTTACACCAGGACTTAATAGTTGCTTAACTTTTTGTACATGTACTTAATTTGAACAAATGTATGCACCCTTGGTGGTGGTTTATAGTTTTTATTGGTCATTAGAATTTCATTGTTTCAATTACTCCTGTAATTTAATGTTCAGTATTAAGGTAAGTGTGTGTGTGTGTGTAAAAAAAGAAAGAAAAAAAGAACTCACTTCTGTCTCAGATTTTGCATTTACGTTTAGGTTTGATACACCTTTGGCAGCAATCAACATAGGATACAAAAACCTAAAACCAGTTATTTTGAGTAATTTTATTTATATATTGTTTGATACCCATTAATGCAAGAGGTTGTAGGAAATAAAGTATTATTCTGTGCAAGTTTATTCTTTACTTTTTTTTTTTGAGTGCATGTAGCATTTTGTTTTAAGGAAGTCAGTTTAAGTTTTTCTTGTTATTAAAAACTTGTGTTCATTTTCTGTCACAATTTAGAAAATAAGAATGCAATCAAAAGTAACTTACCTGCAAAGGTACAGATTCAGCATTTCTTATTTCTTTTTCATACACAATTTTTTTTTCTCGAACTATCCATAGTTACATTGTTTTATGTTACTCTAAAACAGAAATAAAAGGTGCCATTCCTCTGATTGTCATATTATTTTCTTATTCACATGCTCTTTCATTTTTACAAACTTGGCCAAGAAGAGAAGGCTTCTGCTACTGCAGCTAAGCATGGTCACTTATGTTTCTTTTAGCCAACATGTTCTGAACTCTCATGAGAAATACAAAATAATAAAGATTAGGCAGAGTTTCTGACTTCTTAAATATGCCTTTTAAAGTTATTATATAAATGTTAAGTGTGATTACATGGCCAAATTACTGATAATTTTTTGTTCGATTGACACAGTTCTAAAATAACATATGAAAACTATTTTTGTGAAAGGCAATCAGGTGATTTTGTAAGAAATTTATATAAAATCAAAACTTCAATTACAGGGAATAAATACTTCTAAGAGGTATAGAAGATATATGACAAGTCACTGGTTAAAGAAGATTAACCTAGAAGTATTTCCTTATTAAGATCTACGAAAAACAAGTTTATTACGTTTGTTTTTATTTACCTCAGATCTGGAAATGTTTCAACATGGCTGAATGTTTATTTATCCTTATTCAAGATTATTTTAATACTTCAAGTTTCAGAAAATATTTATTAACCATTAATGTTTTCGTTAGTGAAGAGATGATTGTTTAAAGAATCTAGAATATTATGAGAAGCCTAAACCTTTACTAATTAGCAGTTGGCACTATATTAGATAAAATTTTTTAACATACTTATTAATGTTTGATATAATTCAAGAAAACTAAAAAATTTACACACATCAATAACCTGGTTTCTTTAAACACAAGAAATTAATATAAAACACTACTCAATAATCTTGAACTGTTCTCCCCTCGGTATGATTAAATTTGTCAGTGAAAGTTATTTTCACATGCTACTTTATGTCTAAGATATTAATTTCAATGCAAACAGGCATACCACATCTAATAGTGGGCAGATATAACGCAATACCAAGAAATTGGAAGAATGGGCAGCCAAACTTGTACCACTAAATACAAAAATCACACTTCAATATGTTTAAGCTAGATTGATAGTGCGGAATATCATCAAAATTAATTTTAGTATCACAACTTCAACAAAACAAATTTTCTAAAAGTCCAGAAAATGTATTCACACAGTGTCCACATCATATGTTCAATATATCTAGGATAACTTGCTCAAATATGGCCAATGTTTTAAGAGTTAAAACCTAAAATGGTTCAAAAAACAAAATTATAAATATGTCCAAATGAGTCTTAATGTTCTCCATGGGATTGTTTAACTGAGAAAGATGTCTAAAAATAACGGATTGTACTGAACATTTATATTTTATTTCTTTAAAAAAAAAAACAACTGACACAACGTATGCTTTTCTACCTTCTTATTTTGTAATAATAACTTATTGGATAGTTATTTATTTTACTATTAAGCAAAGAAGCTTGAAACTGGATGTATTGCAGCATGAAACAAAGTTGTACAATTGTTTTATCTCTTAAAAAGTATGAAAATAATTTATTTGTATTCTAAAAACAACCTTTAGTGTTAAAAACGAAAAGTTATATTTCTCAATAGATACAAAGAGTGACCATAATTTACAAGTATTTTAACAATTGTAAAAATGATAGATAATCATTTATCACTTTTGTGAAACATGTTCACGTATTTAATGTTTTAGTCAAACTGCAGAATATAAAGTTCAATTTTATTGTACAGTGTGTAACTTTCTGGCAGAAGGAAGGCAATAATGAACACTGTAGACAATTTGTGAAAGATTCAATTTTGGTAGGTGGTACCTCTTCACTTGAATAGTATGTAGCAATTACATTGTGAGTTCCTGAAAGGAAAAACAGTTTCAGAAAACTATTAGAAAGTACAGGTAATTACTTGCAGAAACACAAACATGTAAACTATAAATACTGTATATCCACATAACACCCTTATATTAATTTCAAAATAACTTAAACTGTATATCTATATTCAGAGAAAGTTTAAAGCTGTTCAAATTGCAGTTCATGTGACCAAGTATGATGAGCTGTTTGACAACTAACAATAAATAATTCAAGTGCAGAACTAATTTTGATTATTTACAATCCACTGAACACCCTTTTGATTAATATCACTTGTAAGTCTTAATTCTTATAAAACAAGGATATGACAACCTTATTAATGAAATTAAAAATGTCTTGAGAGTAATTGCTTTTTAAAGCATGATTGAAAATATAATAAAACCATAAGGTGAGGCACTGAGGAAATAATTTTTACTGGATGCTGGCTGTTTCTTCTCATTAAAGTATTATGACTTGTTCAATTATCATAAGAATTTAAAGCACAACTTTCCATAAAAGGTGGTCTAGGTTAGACAATGGATAACGACATACACATGTACTTTCTTTAATATTAGGTTTTATTGAGAGAAAAATAAACACTTGCTAGAATGGTGTAAGACATTAAATATATTATACAGCTCACAATTTATAAATAATTTGTACTTAAAAAAAAAATCAAAAAGTATGTTATTTGATTAGATGTTCAGGTAAGGTCATGGGTGTTTATTTTAAATAATTAGTGGCTGTGAAATCAATGTTAATTTCAGGAGTTTAAAAATGACATACAAAATAAAAATTATCAACTTACATTATTATTAAGCACAGTCATTCACTACGTGGTAAACATACAGACCATAGGGGTTTTCAATTGTCATCAAGATGTATTAGTGTTACAAACAGTTATTTCTTATTCACTATTTATCACAATTATTATAATTTTAAAATAAATATGAACAAGTATTTAGTATAATTAAGATAATCTTATACCAAAAAAAAAACAGTAAATAAAAGATTCATATTGAACTTCATAAGTAGTGATAGTTTATGGTACTAGAGAGGAGCTTATCATATTATAAAATACATCTTAAAAACAAATTTTCATTAATCTAAAGACAGTATAATGCAAAATAAATTGTCTAAGCTTACTCTAGCCTGTATTTTGAGTATGTGCAAGGTAAACCAAAATCGTAACAAACAAGTGTGAATTGTGTTTATGAAATACCTGTTCCCCCATTATTGTTTTACAGTAAGTTTAAATCCTCCCAGTTTGGTGATGCAGTACCTGTCACAAGACTGGGGAAAAGTTACTATGCACTGGTAAAATTTTGACCTTTGATCCAAGACCTTCAAAAATTAATCATGTCTAGACCTTGTACTTAGTACCTGTTGTATAAACTTGGTCAATTTCATTCACCCTGTATTAAAATATGTCTATACAGTTGGGGAGGATTTTCTATCTATCATTGAACCTTTGACTGATGACTGACCTTTAAAAGTTAATCAATCTACAAATTTGTATTTAGCACCAGTTGTGTAAGATTGGTCAAAATACATCCATATAATCTTGAGATATCATCTTTACAAGATTGGTAATATGGATAGATGCAAACCAATATTCTCCACTTCACAGTGGGGACATTAAAAAAAAAAATGTATATACACTGAGTGGTCACAAGTAAATAGATACCTAATTTTTCGTCATTTAACTGATTTATGCTAACTAACATCGTGCAGTTCAGGAAACACAGAAAGGAAACAACTGAGCAGCGTCCGGGTCCATCTGAGAGG
>NW_013666672.1:172250-181464 GCF_000517525.1 Limulus polyphemus | reverse complement strand
GTGTGTGTGTGTGTGTGTGTGTGTGTGTGTGTGTGTGTGTGTGTGTGTGTGTGTGTGTGTATATATATATATATATATACATACATACACACACACACACACACACACACACAAAAACATACACTTGTTTCTCTTGTAATATGGACAGTAGCATGAGAATGGATCTTAAATTAAGGTATAAATAAATTTGTGTGTCAAGTAGCATCCAGTTACTCCATAAAAACATTGGTATTAACACTAGTTCATCTTAGTTCTTGTAGGGCAGTTTTCCCACTTTCACAAACTACCATATTAGAAAAAAGAAATTGGCAACCAAAATCATATTAAAGGTAGTCTAATTTACAAAACCATATCCAGTGCAATAGACAATTTGAAAATTAAAGCAGTCAATACATCAAAGTACCAAAAGTTAAACCCATGAACTTCTGAATGCCTATTTGTATCTTGTTTTCACATATTTTCTTAATTATTATTAATAGACAGCAAATGGTTACCCCTTTTTTTAATGAGACATTTCTATACAAAACTTTCGAGATGGGTCAGGGTAAAAGGCCATGTCATCTCATTTATTAACTCGCATACAAAATTTTATTGAACTCCTATTTCATGAAATTATGTCAATAACTTTGGTATCAAACTGTAGATTATAATTCAAATTTTAGAACTATACATTACTCAATTTCTTAATTTAAAAGTAAATATTAAAAAACAGATAAACATCGATTTTTGTGGTATGTTGAATTCAGCACTGGTTCAAATTAGATGTTTGTGAAGTCAAAATACTAAGTCTATAGTTTCGCATGAATTACAAACTACAATTACCGATATTGACAAGCCAGAATATAAAAATAAGAATGTCTAATCTTTTCTATTTGCTAAGATATTGCTCATGTAATAAATCAAACACAGTGGCACACTGCCCACCTCTCTCCATTTTTTTTAAAAGCTCCTTTATATACACTTACTTCTACATATGACATGAATAACCAATCCAAAGCTCAGAATGTCCACTTAGTGGCTTTCTCAGCCATTTTAAATTCTTAGGATGCCATTTCTTTCTTTTGAACCAAGATTTCAAGGAGGTAGAGCGTGTCTTTAGTCTGCTTGAAATTTAATATTTTTTTTAGACTAAAATACATCTGAGTTACTGAGCTTGATAAATTATAGTGGAATTCTATGGTATTGATGTAGTATTTTATGATTTTTTAGTTATTCAAATTTATATATGAAACCTAAAAAAAGTTATTTTGTTTCATATCCTCCATGTGCAAATGCATGTGCATGAAAACTATAGGAAGCGCAAAATGACTATGAGGTCAGTCCCAGGGACTGAGCCTGTGCTGAAAGAGTTGAAGTTTATTTCATTTACATGTTTGCAAAGCTCTTTTCCTTATTCAACTAAATATTAGCAGAATCTTTCATAATTTAAAATGATCTACATCTTTACTTATATTCTGAGTTAATTTTATTCTTGTATGTAATGAAGATAAAAGTTAATATAACAGAATACCCCTACAAAAGAAAAACAATGCAAAAAATTGAAGAACCCTAAAGTACAGTATATTAATGCAAAAATTCTGTTTCAGTAATATCAAATTATAAAACATTAATTAAGTGCTGCAACCTCCTGCTCTAATCCACAGTTTGTGGTAGCAAGTGTTGTATCTGTAGCACTGTTTCCTTATTTAATCTAACATATTGAGTAAATTTTGTTTGATGTGACTTTTAATGACAATCTTAATTACAATTTAACTCGGTTTAAGATAGAACCAACAATTACTGCATCTCCTCCCCCCCTCCCCAAGAGGAATCTTGAAGACTTATTGGTTCTCAGCTTTGAAAAGAGTTAGAGCCTAAAGCCAATAAACATTGGAAAGGGTAGATGCTAAGCTTTTATGATATGTTACTTAAGATCCAATAGTATTGTGTGCAAGTTAGATGTGTTTGAATATAGTGAGTTGGATGCAGTCAGAGGTAATGTAGCAACATCAACACACAATGTTGGAATACTTTTCAATTACTTATGGCTTGGGATTATTTTTTTCCCTGGTGGTTTGATGACATTCTTTTAAATTTCTGATGAATGTTATTGTATTATATTATGTCCATGTGAAAACTACAGCAGCATTCTTTTATTACAAAAATCAGGTAAAGATACTGAGATTAGCAAGTATGGTTAGCTATGACCTGCAACGTAAGCTATTTGAATGATGCAGCTTCTTTTATTGAACATTCTTTGACGTCTGTTGTGTTCAAACAATACAAAAATAACATTTCATTGAAAACATTATTAATTATTAGATATAAATTTATCTCAATCAGAAATACTATTGATAGAATATTGTTACCATGCCTTACACAGATAACAGGGTCACCATATTTAAAAAGGTCACAGTTCACCAGTAAGTCTTTGTCAGTCATAATATATTTGTATGATTTACAGTGGAATTGATGAAAATCAAACAAGTTAAAAATGATTGGATATATAAAATCAGATTTTCTAAGGATTAACAAAAAAATTAAAAGTTCTATGCAAAAGGAGTACTTTATAGTTGTTACAAAACAGCTTCACAACAAAATGTTATATTTCATAACCTAAAAAAAATGATACAAATATTAATTTTTTTATGTACTTCTTTGAAATGGAAACAAAACACCATTTAGTATTTGAAGTGATCAAGTATTGTCACTAACAATAAAAAGAACATGGGATATAAGAGATACCTCTCTGGTCCAGAAATAAGTAATGTCTAAATGAATATTAACAAAAACAAACTTACCATAATAGCATTTACAATGTCATTATTGTTGTTCTTCAGTGCTTTAACAGCTTTAGTTCTGGTGACATTAGCTTGGGACATAACTAATTCAATGTCCTTACTTTCAACACCAGCCTCATCCACCTACACAGAGATCACAGTTAGTTGAAAAAAAAATGTACAAATATCTTAATTCTCAGCAATCAGATCACAAATGATATTTAAGAAGCACTACCAGTAATGGTTTATTCACAAAATAGTTAAATAGTAATAATTTTTAAATTGACAAACCACATTATCCATTACTCAACTAACAATAAGGAAATAAGTCACCCTGAATATAAATTTACCACTTTCAGGATATCATATACAAATAACCCCAGTGTAAATATGGGTATGGCTTAGTGAGGACCACAGAATATAAACAGTCATGTCACCAATAAAAGGATCCCAAGGCTTACTGTATTTGCACTTAGTCACTTATTCAGCAAGAAACTGCCAGGTTACTTGCAATACCGATTAAAAATAAATAGGGTGACAATTCAGTTCCATTCACATCAGAAAGCAATTTCTGCACAGCCTGGGCAACCAAACCCAACAGAACTTACTCTTCAAGTTGTGAGAGGTGTGGAAAATGACTCATACCAAATGGTTGTTACTTTTGCAGGACAGGTGAAAATGTATCCCAATATTATTAGGCTACATTGGCAGAGTAGCTAGACATAAACCACTCCTTACTCCAAGCAGTATTGTACACAAATTAAATGAGAATCACAGATGGTATCACACCCTCCTTTCATTTTCTGACAAGTTCAGTTTTCCGCAATTCTCTAACAATGGATACACGTGGGGTTGGCGACTATCTTATCAATGTCTTTCAATTGTCTACAAGTTACAAAAAATATAGGGGTATTTCCATTTAATTATGGGGTATCATATGGGCAAGTGGACAATCATAACCAGTTGTAAGCAGAAGTTATCACAATTCTCAATCAAGGCTTTCAACCTGTCTATGCAAATGACCAGCATACTACAAAGGCAGTATTTTAATGGAAGATGGGGGTTCGTGCTAATTCAGCCCGAGTCATGAAATAATTTTAAGGTCATGACATTAACACACCCTCATTGTTAGGCCAATTGCTAGATATGAACCCTATCAAGCGTGTGTGGTTCTTTCACGATTATTCCCTGTGAAAGCATCCCAGAGAATTAACTTTTTAAGGACATTCTCATCCAAGTTCATTGATAGGAATCGGGGTGCAATCCCATAAACCCATATTTCAGATTTTGTAAGCCAAGCTTCCATTATTGTACATGTGTTATGACTCACAAAATACTGTAGAAACCTTTACCCAATGAAAACAATCAAAAGTGCAAGTTGCTTTTAGAATAAAAAAAAAAAAAAGTCAATATGTGATATCCAGAGAGTTTGAAATATAGCATAGTCTACAATCTGCATCCTCTGTTAGTATTGACCCACTAATGTTGTCAATTTGAATGTCAGCAGGAAGTCATCATTTATGTATCAATAACTGCATTAGATTTCTTTAGTTACAACTTTTCTACAATTTCCACATTGACAAATGACAGTGTATTGAATGGAAATTTAAAATAATAATTTACTAATGTGAAATTTACTGTTTATACTGACTTCATACTTGCCATCTACTACATACTTTTAAAGTTAACTTGCAACAATTGTTAAATTGTAGACAATTATTGGTTTCTACATCTAACTTTTAGTGATTGTCATGTTGTTTAATAAAGCGAAACTATGCTAGTTACTGCAAGTACTAACAAATTTCAACAGTTTTACTTTACTGTGAATCATAAGTAAGGCCACATTTTCACTTAAAAACTTTCACTCTGTGCGTGTTACCATACAAATTCAGATTTGTTGCCAATCACATATATTCTTTATTAAACATCCCCATATGATATTACATTTGGCCACTTGGTTAAACAAACAATTTAACTTTAATTATATACTAATATAATTAAACTGTTAAGTGTACCAGAGGTTGAAATGCCAGGAACTTTTGCTAATATAAAAAAAAATTCCTGTATGTATTTTACGGCATTAGAGGTTAATACTATACATCCATATTTTTTCCCTACTATTAATGCATGTACACATCTTTTATATTTTTTAATATTATTAAATGATATCTGATATAACAGTATAAAAATTATGGCATTAATGTGAGTTATGTTTGGGTAAATTTAAAATAGGGAATATGGACTTGAGAAAAGCATCCTATATTTTGTATTTTCCATTCACTTTGAATCGTGTTCCAACCAACACTATTTGTAGTAGAATACAATTCATTTTAAGGTTATGTTTGTCACTGGTGAATAAGCAGTACACTTTGATTTGATCTATGAGGCAAAGTTGCAAAAAAGTAACTCTGATGAATACAGCTGGGACATTTTCAAATTTTATGATGAAATTTCAAATTGTTAAAAATTTTAAATTTACTGTATCTGTAAAAATTTAAGATAAAAATACAGCTTAGACTCCATACACCTCAGCCTATGGCGAGGTATATAGTACTCCACAATGACACTTCCATAGTAACATTAATGGCACTGTTTTGACCCTTGGAAAATTAGCGAGTCATATTATCATTATTTAGGTCACTACAGTGATGAAAGACACAAGGTATAATGTGACTATTACTTTTTAGAAGAATAACAGATTTATATAATTTATATCAAAAAAAAAACTGAGAAAAAATAGTGAAAAAAAAAATATATATATATATAACTACACAATTCACTACACTGTTTCATTCTGCTTGTGGAAATCCAGAGTTAACACGTTTGTAACAGAAAAAGTTTACAATGGCAGTTAGGATTGGGTTCTCAAGTGTAAATCTTAGAAAGCAAGAATTATTTTGCAAAATTCACACACATTGATAATTCAACCATTATGAAATGAGTTCCCATATCACATAGTGACAACGTTTATACTAACAAGGCCTTGACCTTAACCTTTGAAGATACTAGTAAATGATTACTAGTTGGAGTTTTTTCACTAGTAAATTCAGGACTGCTACTAGCAACATTATTCTTCTCTAAGATAATCTGTATCTGTGTCATAATTAATTATTTCATGTATTACATGTTAATAAATAAATCTATATTCTATTTATATATATATAAATCTTCTATGCACATGCTTTTTGAATATCATAATATATTTTAATTACATGACAGTTTTAATTTCAACTATTTCTCAAAAGTGAGCACCAGTATTCCACTGCCGGTGGCTACCCTAAACTAAAAAAAAAATACATTAATAGTAAAATTTTAAACACTAAATGTTGAAGAAGCATATTATGACATCAGGCCTAACACTTGTGTTAAACATAGCCAGATTAAGGGGAATATGGAAAGAATATCTGCAATTTATGTGCTTTAAGGAGCAACTACTTGGGCACAATATTTCTAACCGTGCTGCTGGAAAACTGCACTGCAGAGGTCAGATGGTGTGAATATTGCTGGCTGGCTCAGATTCTATTTGTCTTTGCAACCCACAAAATGAGTTGAAGCTGCAGTGTCACTATCTCCGTTTCCTGATACTTAATATAAGCATGTCATACAGCTCAAACAGGGATCACATGGCACCAGCCAATAATAGATGACCATTTGATGGGTACAATATTCAGTGCTATGTACACTATACAATTGGTGTCTTTAGGAAGCCAACCCCTATATTATGTATGAAATAAAGGATTAAAAAAAGAAATCAATACAGATACAGATCATCAGAAAGCGAGATATGAAGAGCTACCTGGCATAGTCACTATCTCCAATGTATACACAAACACACACACTTTTCAGCTATCCAGAGCATCCCATGATCGAAAACAAGCTAACAGCCAAAACAAGGATTTCACATTTTCATTCATCATCACCTTTCTTCAACAGGCCTAGTGCCTACCTATTTCTAGCAGTAACTATAATTTTATCATCATTTGATAGAGCAAAATAGTCTTCACGATCTGATCTTTGACTACTTAATTTCTTTTCTTCTTGTTATTATTATTATAATACGCAAAATTTATAAAGCTTTAGAATACACTCTATAACTAGTAACCCACATACAGTATCTTATAAAAAGTAAACAAACAAGTATTAGGGAAAAAACATTTATTGCCTACCTATTTCTAGCAGTAATTATAATTTTATCATCATTTGATAGAGCAAAACAGTCTTCATGATCTTGAACTACCTATTTTATTGTTATTCTATGCAAAATTTCTAAAGCTTTAGAATACACTATAACCTAGTAACTCACGCATGCCATCTTATAAAAAGTAAACAAAGTATTAAGAAAAAAAATTATTGCTAAATAAAAAAAGTTATGCAGGTCTGGTTACTGAATTTCAAAAAAAGAACAAACAAGATAGGGATGGAAATGGACATATCACTTGATCCAGATAATGATCACATAGCAGATTAAGCCATCTCAACTTTACATGGAGAATAGAATCCCTACATTACTGGCTTCCTCACTGGTAAAACAAACAGAACCAGAATTTCCAATCATAAAATGTTTCTCTACTGTAAAATAATCATAATAGTATTAATCTAAAGTTAATTAAAGGAAAGGTATAATGATGAAAGCTGAGATTCTATTCCAACATCAAGCTTTCAACAGACAAAGTGGAGAAGCCAGTAATGTAAAGTTTCATCTGGCTGGACATATCCACTGGGAACTACTGGTGTCCTGTACTTCACTTCCAGGAAATATCCAGCCCTACATTTCAAGTGAAGGGTGGGCCAAATCCATCCCTTACACAGGGGAGGGGAAGGCACCATTAACAGAAAAATCTCACTAAAACAACCTTCCCAGTGACTGGGAAAGTAAGGGTTCTCCCATGCTTTGGAGGGGGGGGGGTGATACAAGGTGAATTCAGATAGTGTGTATGGATCTCTGTCATCAGCCACAATCATCTGGAATTGGGTTCTGTCCCCACGGAGAGACAATGCAGAGTTAATACAACTACAAACAGCAAGCATGAGCTAGGTGTAAGGGCAAGACCACACCTCGTGCTGTTTTTCTTTTCCCCTAAAAGGTGTGAAACAACTACAATACTTGTATAGATATAGTGCCAAAGCACTCTTACAGAAAACCCCAGCTCAGCAGTGGACACTGAGCAGGGATGATTGAGTTTAACACTTTCTGTTCTCCCCTGCTCAATGCAGATTTTTGTATGTATTCCCTATGAGGCAATGCCAACCACTCAGTGGGTTCTTATGGCATTCAGCAAAAGGAACATAGAGTGTAGTTCCTCAAGTACCATTTTATCTGGTGAATCTTACCTCTTCTTGTTTGGTTTGTGGTTTGTTTTTTTGTTTCAGTTGAGGAAATTGCAATTTGTTGGGATGTGTACAAAAAATCATGGTACACACATGCAAGTGTCATGAAATGTACGAATGACATGGAGATGACTGAAAAATACAACGGATAAAACTCATGACACTAGAGCCTTTGGGTAAACTGAAGAATGGCAACTGGGAAAAACCAGAAACTGCCCAATAATGCAAATAATGTGAGATGAATGTGTTAGGGGTAGTCCACATATCAGCCTGTAAGATCTCTTCCAGAAATCATCTACAACTTCAAAAGTATCTGAGCCCTGTCATAGCAGGAGTGTGCTCTACTAAGTGAGGTAAAGGGATAACAAATGAATGTCAGGTCCATGAAGAGATAAAATGGCTCCAGTCACAAATGAGTGTGGGCCTGTGATTTTTTTTTATAATTTACTTAGCATACATTGTCAAAAGTAACCTAAAGTAGAAGTGCAAGCAAGTGGATGGAACAAAAGTACAACAAGGACAAAAGCAATGTAGCACTAAAGAAAGAAAGACAGTCAACTGAGTTGAATAGAAACTTAAAAACATGTCTAAACACGGGTAATGCTGAGGAAAGAATGAACCCATGATCATGTGCTAGAGCTCACAAGGATTATCGTGCATGGAGGTCGTGTCACCCTTCTATTGGTGGAGAAGCATAGCACCATGCTGCTTATGCCATAGGTTGGTGCAATACACGTAGACATGCGTAAGGGTGGGAGTTTGTTCAAGGCTTGTGACATATGTAGGAAATTTTATTTGTTTCATTTTTGTAGTATACATATATTTTGTGAAATGTTTACTTTTGAGAACAGTTTTCAGTCAGTGTCATTTGTCAACATTACTGCTTCCTAGTTGTGAAAGTAGTGTACAATAGAATCTCAGTCAAAATCAGTTTTTACAAAATCTAAGTGTATTCAAATAAAAACAGACTAAACCGGTATAGATGTACATGTGTGTGTGTGTGTGTGTGTGTGTGTGTGTGTGTGTGTGTGTGTGTGTGTGTGTGTAGTGTGGTGTGTGTGTGTGTGTGTGTGTATAACTTCTCTATGTGTATACGTACTAATACGAACAACTAACGTAACTAAAAC
>NW_013666672.1:158235-171668 GCF_000517525.1 Limulus polyphemus | reverse complement strand
ACTAATAGTTTAGATACTAAGACACATGTTAGTCTACTAGTAAACAAACTTTAATTATACATTAGTAATAATAAGTACAATACTTTAAAAAAAAAAAAAAAAGGTAGGTTAAAACATTTAAAATTTAACATACTTAAAACAAATATTTTTGCAAGCTAACTTAATAAAAATGTAATGTAATTTTTCATTTTCTTATAAAACACATTAACAATACAAGTTTTCTATTCTACAGAAGAGATTACTTAACTAACTTGAGATTTCTAGTTTCATACGATAAATCTTACCTCTTCTTCTTCTTCTTCCGATTCTTCCTCAATTGGTTGTGACACAGTAGCTTTTGTGGGCTCACCAACATTCAACCCTGGTTCAGGAGCTTTGAATTTCTCTGCTGCTGCCATCTGTGCTTGCTGACTAAGATCTTCAATCTTAAACAAAAAATACGTACTGTTCAAAAAGATTTTAACTTGAGAATCCATTATACACTAAACTTCCTACAAACATTCTACATTACCAGTGAAACTTGAAGAAAAACAAGTATTGTCAAGAACATTTTAATAAAAAAACATAAGAAAATCATTCTCTGTTTCATTGTTTTTCAGGTTTTGGGAATATCTATGCAAATAATTCAATTTATTATAGAATTTTACAATATTGTAATTATTAATTGGAAAATTTTGACTGAAGAAGTCACTTTATAGAAAATCATAAAAATTCTTCTTACCTTAGCTTCACCAAAAACTATGTATGTGTCAGAAGCTGGACTTTTATAAACACTGGGTTTGGTGATTACAAACAAGATGTTTCTTGATTTACGAACAGTGACTCTACTAACACCTAAGACTTCCTTTAACCCAAGCTTGGACATTACTTTTCGTGCTTTCTTTTCACTTCGGCTCTGTTTAGATTTACTGACCATTTCTTCTGTTATACCTGCTGCCTGTGCCATCTGAAACATCAAACCACCATTCTCTTATAATACTTTCATATAAAGAAATTTACTAACTAAATGACTTAATACAAAAGTTTAAAAATTATTTCAGTATTAAATTTAGGCTAATAATCCTCTCATACATGGATAATTAACAAAAACTAATCAGTTTCTCATTGGTTTATTGGGTCCCAGAGGTTTCAGTCTCTTCCAGCTCTGGGTTAGAATCTTCACAGTGATAATCTGTTCACATTTGTGTGGCAAGATTCCATAATTAACAAAAACTCAACTGTTCCTGACTGGTTGATCGAGTTCCAGAGGTTTCAGTCTTTTCCAGCTCTGGGTTACGATTTTTGCAGTGATAATCTGTTCAGATCATGTGGTAACTGTTCCTGACTAGTTGAACGAGTTCCAAACTATCCCAAATATGGGATAGGATCCTCATTGTGAGAAAATGTTTTTGATTTTTCATAGAAGGCTACTCAAGGGCTATCTGCACTAGCCATATCTAATTCTTAAGTGATAAAAAACAGGGAAAGAAGCTAGTAAATACCATCCACCACTAATTCTTGGGCTACTCTTTACAAATGAACAGTGGGATTGACTGTCAAGTTATATCATCCCCACAGTTGAGAGGGCGAGCATATTTGGCAACTGGTTTCAATTCACGACCCACAGGTTGCGAGTCAGGTATCCTAAACACCAGGACACATGAAAATATGTCCCAAATTCATGTGCTAATATTCCGTAGTTAACAAAAACTCACCTGTTCCTGACTAGTTGACTGGGTCCCAGAAGTTTCAGGTTCTTCCAACTCTGGAACAGAATCCTCACTCTCAGAATCTGTCCCAGATTCATATGCTAATATTCCGTAGTTAACAAAAACTCACCTGTTCCTGACTAGTTGACTGAGTCCCAGAAGTTTCAGGTTCTTCCAACTCTGGAACAGAATCCTCACTCTCAGAATCTGTCCCAGATTCATGTGCTAAAATTCCAAAAAAAAAAAGAAAGTTATCTTAATCACAATGAAATAATTTTTTATCCCTAGAAATCATATTTCAAGTCATATATATTAGTACAAGAAAAATTTTAACTTCTGAAAGACACTACAATAAATTCCACAAATGGAAGTAATACTGAAGTTCATGATAACAAACCATTGGTTTTTTACCTTTAGTCTAGTAACACGTGCAGACTAGATTACAACCGATATTAATATGCTTACCCATACATGGGAAATTCTTAAAACTGTTAATGCCCATTTCATTACATACTCAGTGGATTGATACAATTACAAAGTTGTCTATGGTTGATACAAATCAATATACAACACCTGCTTATTTACACAAGCACTGATGTATTCTAAAAAAAGTTTTTATTTAACTAATCATTTACAAGTAAAAATAAATATTCTGACATAACCTGTCAATTATTTTTTTGTTTCCCAGTCTTCCAAAAATTCTGTTAGGTTGTAATTAACTTTTATGTAAATATAATAAAAGAACAATATACCTCAAGTAAACATTAAAATATTAAATATCTATATATCATGGTTATTCAAAACATATGCATCTTGAAATTGGTGGTTCATGTTAGTTTCTGCATCTACAATGCCTTTTAAGCAACATCAGTACTTTCAACAAAAAAACTGAGATTTTAAGTAATAATAATACACATCAGTAAAAACTTTGTTTTGCACATTAGTAAGAATAAGTTAAGTATATTAGAAAAATCACACAAAATGCTTGTGCCACCCACTCATAATGTCACTGACTTAAGTTCACACAGCCTAATATACAACAGTGATTACTTGTGAAAAATAAGCTACATTTCAAACAAGCCAGCCAGTCATTCTAAGATCTTAATGCCTTTCTTATCTATATTCTTACTTAGGTGGTCAGTTTTGATAATTAAAATTACTTCAATAAAAATGACCAGGTAGATACACATTCACAAAACCAAGTTTAATCTGTCTGTCATGTGTTATCATTCACTACACATTATCACCTAAAATATGGGTTGGCCTGTTCAGAGTCTGCTTTTGATCATATGAAAAACATTTATATTATAAGCTGAATTAATATTAACTTCTCTTCAAGCAGGCTACATACTCACATAAAAACTAAAAATCAACCCGGTAATGAGTGTAGCTAATCAAATATATTTTTTCTTACTTATAAATATTAGAATATATTGTTTCATCAATTGTGTACCTTTGCTACTTATGACATTTTTGGCCTTAAACTCACTAACATCTCTTAATGTTGGCCCGTTTAACAGCTTTAGGTAACATGTAACTTTAAATCCATGTACTAAGCTAACAATGCAAAGCAATCTCTATATTCATTCACTCAGAAATTCTTGTAATAAAAGTATAATAATAAAAAACTAGATATATATCAAATACTCTAACCAATACTGTTAATGAAATATAACATTAAAGAAAAAACAGTTCACTTACAGAACAAACAAACATATTTACCACATTCCAAACAAATGAATTAACATACGACCAAATGACACTTATGTGACATCTGCACACTTTTTCAGAGTATACTAACCAGTGTCATTTGTTTTCACCACCTTTTCTTGAACACTTTCAACTTCGGCAACACTGACTTCTGGCATGGTTTGTGTATAGATGGACAGTGTATATCATTAAATATGCAGGGAATTCTAATAAAACAAATGAAACATTTTTATTACCATAGAAGATACTGCAAATTAATCATAGAAGTGTTAAACAATTAAAATAGATCCACTTATTTCATGTTTAAACAGGCCATGCTTGTATTATCATTTTCTTTCTGAATAATATGATAAAAATAAATTTATTCTAACTGATAAGTAACAAATATTTATCCATTAACAAGAAAAACATTCAAAAATATAAAGCCTATCCCACAATATAAAACAGTAAGGTATTGCTATTACTGCTTTAGAATCAAATAAGCCATAAGGTTCTAAAACTTTTATCACTGCTTATATTTCCAAACTAAAACAAGTGCAAATTGTGCTTATGAAACACCCATGCCCTAACTTTGACCAATAGCCTTCAAAGGTTAATCAGGTCTAAAACTTTGTATGTAGTACCTGTTTTACAAGTTTGGTCAAAATTAATCCATCCATTCTTGAGATATCCTGTCCACAATATTGGGAAGAGCAGGGACATGTTATTATACCATGATGTCCATGCTCTTCTATGCAGTGGGGACTCCAAACAGATGCAAGCCTGAGTGAGGTGAGGGAAGAGAAATGTCCAGGGTCAAGTAGAATCAAATAAACCATCCTTCGTAAGCACTAGCATTGGAACAAAGGCCCATTCTTGACAAGGAAAAGAAAATACACCATAAGTGGAGAAAAAGAGTGGGAAGATATGCAGAGAAGTGAGTATCTATTCCAAATGAATTTGCAGGTAAGGAAAATTTAACTTCAGAATTGTATACTTACCTCTATGCACAACAGTAAGAATCCCACATTGATAATATGATGGTGATGGCCAGTGTGGAGCCAGAGAAATTACAAAAATAAGCTCCTTTCTGAAAAACTCATGGAGCATGTCACCCACTAATGGGGAATAGCAGAGTGGAGAATCACTAAGTAGAAGATCTTATCCTTCTCGTTCAGTGAATACTCTTCACCCAATAAGGGTGATGGAGCAAATGATATTGTCAAAAGATCCTTCTGTGTGGTGCTAAGGCACTGCAAAGGTTGACAGTAAGTAAGATTGCTTAACCAGCCATTATCTTTAAGGTGGTCGGCTAAGCACAAGTGTGTAACATGATTATGGCAATAAGTCAGAGAAATACTTGTGTGAGATACTAAAATAATCAGGTGCAGAGAGAAAATATACTAGTCCTGCATCCCAAGAAAAAAAGAAAGAACCATCTGGCTGGCCTAACTATACAAATAGCTTGGTTTGTTATGTAGTGGGATGACCACAGTACACTTCCAGATAACACTCCAGTCTTACTTCCTATCAAGAGGCGTGTTCACTAAATCCTATACTATAGGAATTACACCAACTTGATGACGGAACTTTCCATTTTGACCTTCACAATGGCTTGGAACTGGGGAAGCAAGAATGTCAGAGAGGAGCTCTACCCGAACAAAAATCATCACACCAACATAAGGTCCTATACTGACAAACTGTGAAATAGGTTACCATGAATAGATACAGTAGGTATAAGCTAGGTGAGGCTAATGTTCTTTTTTCTTAAAGTATAGTATATATAGACACACATACATTGCTAGAGCAGTCTTGCAAAAAAAAAAAAACAACACATCTCAACAGTTGGCATTGAGCAGTAGCAGATTGGCTTAATATTTTGTTACCCCCCCCCACAACACCAATTTTGGGGGAAAGAATTATTCTCCGAGAGGCAACACCAGCCACTTGATGGTTCCACTGTCTCCGTAATGCATTTTATTATCTTGAATACGCTGTTGTGAAGCCTGTTTAACAAAAGGAAATAAAAAAATAAACAATTCACCTTTGGAGAGCCACTGCAAAGAATGGAGAATGATGAGTGGAGGGAGATTGAAACCAAATAGTAGATGAAACGACAATGTGGTGTAAGTAATGTAACAATAATGTGTCAAGGACTGCCACACTCCCACCTACAAGATTTCATACAGGGGACCTCAATGGGTAGGGGCAAGAGAAGCCACAAGATGAAAAACTTGATGTGAGAAGACCAGAAAAATGTAATCACTCATGGAAGAATAAACTAGTTAAAGAGGAAAGAGAATTTACTGGAGGAAGTGAAATTCCATGGCAAGAGAAACCACTGTCAATTGCCTTTGAAAGGGACAAGCGAAATAATAATCAGCCTCTATAGGAGAAAGTATATGACCTGGGTTAGAATGATTGTATAGGAAAGAAAGGAAAAGAAAGTTGAATGGAGGAAACATCCAACCACCCTCCTGAGCATCCTAAGATTTGGAAAGGAAAGGGTAGTCATGGAAGTTTAACTCACCCCTATGGTAATTAGTGCACAAAGTGTTCAAGGTAAAAAAGTGAGAGCAATAGCTCCTGCAAGTGAGAAGAAGACAATATGTCTAAAGCAAATAAAGAGAGACTGAACCACTCCATACACAAAGCTTCCACTAACAAACTTGTAGAGTCTAGAACTGGAGACCAAACAAGTGGAAGCAAGGTGTTGAGGGGAGTTTAAAGCCAGCAATGACAGGGTCCCCATAGTAGGAGCAAATCCACTGAAAATACCAGAGGATAGAAAGCTCCTGAAATATAATAGCTCAACAATTAAATATAGTGGTTGTGGTCCTCAAAGAGAAAGTCAAGAGCAAGGAAAACAGAAGTCGAGATGTCTGAATGGATTATAAAAAGTTGACCACGCAGATGGGACAGAAGACGATGGTGATCTTATTGAGCAGCCAACATCTCAAGGACAAAAGTATAGAGAACCACTCCTTTGGAGACCAGATTCTGCAACTAGATCAGATGCTCAGGACAACTCCCTATCAGAGCAAAGGTACTGGTTAATAAGTTTTGTGTGTAGATCTGGTTAGCATCAGGTACAAAGCTACACAATATGCTACCAGTGTGGCACTCACCACTGGTATGGAAACCCAGATGTGTGAACATTATAAGCCCTCAGACAGGAGGGCTCTAAACAGATGCAAGTCAGAGTAAGGTAAGGAAACAGGAATGTAAAGGGTCATGTAGGATCAAATTTGCCACCACAACAGAGAGGTGTGAAAAGAAGACAATTGATCTCTGGATATACTACATCAAAGGGGAGCGTATATGAGCACTTGCAAGAGGAACAAGGGCCTCAACTGGAGAGTCTCCAAACACAGAAATCCTCACAGAGAAAAATACGGAAATATGAAATCTTTAGTATCAGACACAATATGTCTCAAAAATGTAAAGGAGATGGCTGAGTTTGCCCTGCATATGAATTGAGAAAGACCCCCCAAATGAAAAAGAGATACTGTGTGGGGGTCAAGGCAAAAAAGGAGAGCCAAGCCAGCTAGCACAATGAGATGACTCTCAAGGAAGAAGTGATGACACAATAGTGGATGCCACAATGGATGAGACAAGTAGAAATCAAATGTCCATAAAGCAGTAGAACAAAAGGCTTAAAGAATGCAACGTCCAATAAATAGCCCATCCCGCCCTCAATGAAAACATAAAGGACCATAGCCAACCCAAAGGAAGAGGTTGTAAACAGTATATACGAATGTTGTGGAAGAACCAAATGAAGTGACAGGTGGATGGCCAAATCACAATGTGGAGAAAGTATCCGAGACATCACTATTGGTCATTCACATACCAGAAGAGTACCCACCTCAAAGAACAACATTTTTTCTATCTGAAACCAAGGAACTAACAAAATTAATTCAAGTGGGACAGAGCTATGACAGTTCACTAATCTCTCATCTTCATGGGAATAACAAAATGAAACTCCAGAATGGTGTGGAATATTTCCATGGTGTTATAATCAGGTAAGGTGGAGAGTGGAAGGATAGGAAAATACATTGACAAAGCACCCAGTATTCTATGGCAAAAAAGTACATAAATGTACAAGGTAGAAGACCTGAATTTCCATCAGACTAGAAACAAGTACCTCCAAGACTCACCAAATGAGTGCTAGCTTGAAACATCATCCTTCTTTAAATAAAAATATAACAAAACTTGGCAACTGTTCAACCTATTCTTTAATTTCAATGCATTGAGGTTTGACAACATAGCTTATCTTGACCCCAGGACCCTTTATGCTAAACTAATAAATACATGACCTAGCAGGGGAGAATTTACTATTGACGAGCATACATAACAACATGGCAAACACAAGTCTGTTGAGTGTATCCATCACCAAAAAAGGTTCTTGTGGATTAGGATCAAAAACTAATTCATTCCAAATGAAAACTTATCCAAGTACTTGTAGATTTACTTGGCGAATGAGATGAAATGGAAGAAACCATAAAATTGTCAGCAACAGAAAATTCAACTTCATCAACTGAGGTGTTGCAAAATAATTTGAAATTTCTGTAATTCACTTCATAGAATAAATGTTGATGGTAATTGTATTCATGGTTCAACATGTTGTATTTTAGGTGATCAAAGAACTGGCGGTATTTCCGAAATGTTTTTTGCAAAGCAATTTGAAAAATAAAGTAAAATATTTATCTACTGGCCTACCCATACTTTAAATCAGTTTAGAGTTATAGCAAACAAAACAATGTTAAAAGCCTGGCTCTAGAAGTATAATTTGAATGGGAATAACCTTATTAATGTTATGGAGAAAAAGATCTTGGCATTCTGGTTCTTCAGTCTCTTCAGCCATCTAAGCAATGTACTGTTGCTAGTGGCAGAACAAATGGGATTTTAATTTGTATGTACAGAAATATTGAATACTAGTCTGAAAAGGTTATAATATCATTGTATAGGTCATTAGATAGGCCACATTTTGGAGTGGCGTTATCAGTTTTTGGTTCCTTACCTTAGAAGGGACATTGGATTGTTGGAAAGGGTTCATAGGAAGACTTATTAGGATGATATCTGGGATGGAAAAGTTGTCATACGAGAACAGGTTAAGATCCCTGAAATTGCTTTCTCTTGAAAAATAAAAAAAATAGAGGGGATCTGATTGAGGTGTTTAAGATTAAGGGAATTGATAGTGTTTATGCATTGTCTTTTTTTGTTAATAGTGGGAATGGTCAAACTAGGTGATACAAGTATAATTTTTAGCATTATAGAAGACATTTTCAGCTAAGACAGTTTTATTTTTCTAACATGATAGTTGGCCTTTGGAATAGGTTTGCAGTCAGATGATGTAGATGTTATTAATTTATGTGAGCTTAAGGGAAAGATTGATAAATATTTGATTGATAAGAGATAGTCAAGCTAAATTCTTAGAATCAATTGACAAGTAGAACAATGGTTTGCACATAACCTTTAACTATAGCGTTATATGTTATTTTAATTAACATGTTTGTGTTGTTGTTTGGACAGAGGTTTGATTAGCATGATGGGCATGTGTTAATAATTAAAAACCTTCTGGAAAGTTTAGGAAATGATTTGAACCTTATCAAATGTGCATTAGGCTAGAGTAGATGTTTAGCGATTTGAAAGTCTGTTAGTTAGTTGACAAGTAATCAATGCAAGACTTAGGTTATGTGTTGTTCTCAGTTAGCCACGTTCTGTAAATTTTAGTTTTGTGATAAACAAATGCCAGCAACTTTGATTTTGGTGGAATAATTCCAATCTTTAGAGCAAGGTAATGCACTTGGCTTATCACAATATGGATTACACATTCAATAGATAATCTTAGCATACTGGTGGATAAGTCACCGAAATCCTCAAAACAGTGCTTTGTTGCTAGTATTAAAGTTAATACAATTTTAGGTTATCTTATACATTTAAGTTACAATCTCTTAGTTTTTCTCTTGAGAAAAGAAGTAACCTTACTGGCATTTACAAGATTACCCAGGGTATTTTTAAGAAAAGGGCCTCTGATATATTTTTGCTGAATTCTGATGGTAGTAAAACAAGTGGACACAAGTTTAACCTTTGGAAATGGCAGGCTAAGCTCCAGTTAAAGCAGACTTATTTTTCTAGCAGGGGATTGATTCATGGAATAAGGTGAACTTGCAACTCCCTGAAAAGGGTGGGTGTAGAAATAGAAGGACAGTCAAGAAGAGCCAAGTGGTTCCTTAGTGTCTCTGTGTTATATTGCCTTGTAGGATTAGCTCTGAAGCATTACCTTAGCTTTAGTTTATTGCTCCGGCCTAATGACTAGTAATGTTAAAATATAAGTTGTAAGCAAAGAATAATAATAATAATAACAACAACGATATTTATATTTTAAATATAGTCATGAGAACACTAGTACAAGATAGGTTCGGCCTGGTTGTAAACATTTCTTTTGAATTTTAAAACAATGGATAAATATAGTCTAATTTTTTGAGTACCAGTACACTCAAGTAACACTAACACAGTAAATTGCATAACTAGTAGTAACAGGAACAATGCGTTAGCCTAACTACACAAAACCAGAGACCTTTCAACTAAGTGTAAAAACTGTAAAACATTAATAATACGTATATTAAGAGTAATAAATTAAAGAGAAACAAGAGACAAACACTATTATAATACAAAACATAAATAAAGAAAAATAATATATTTCTTACGGAAATTACAACCTACTGCCCTAAAACTCCACACCACGAGGTTATACGCACTTTTTACAAACTTCCGTAGATGGAGCTACTATATGTTTCTCGACCTACAAATAAACGGATAACGCATGCGTCGAAAAACGTAATCTACAAATAAATTCGTTCTTCAACCATTGTCTTCCGTTTACTTATTTATTGGATTCTGTGGGCCAGTGGTTAACAAGGCGAACTTCCTACTATGGCAGTTACTCACTATGCTGTCAACTCTTTCCTTCTTCTTTATCAGTTGACTTTAATACCAGTCACTCTTAATCGGGCACTAGTGAAAGTGGGTTTTCTCGGGGTTCTCCCGTTTACCCCGACATCTAAATCTAGGAATCGCGTATATAAATATCCCGCTGCCCTGAAGGAACATAAGTCTGACATTGGCCGTTGGTCTATGTTTAAATGTAAAATGTGACGTCCGAGGTTTTCTCGCCAATTTTTGCTTGCAGCCACTTCCTTATCATTCTGCTCTTCAAAATTATCACTATTACTTTTTTTTTTTCATGTAACTATTTCAAATAATCTCGAAATGAACAGAAATGTATTTCTGAGCACCCCCTGTTGCGTTTGACCTAAATCTTTCGGTTTAGAATCAAACGTTTTAAATCGAAATTACTACCACGACTTTTGTTTTGGTGGTTAGCATTAACACGTTCGCATCTCGTTACCGCAAAAAATAAATACGCCTCAAACTTTGGTCTGTAGGTGCGTTATAAAGGAGCTGCCAATTCATTCTCCTCGGTCAGACGATAGTAGCCCAAGGATTTGTGTGTTTTTTGTTTGTTTGTTTTAAGCTTTGTACTGTCAGTTGCGGTTTGTGTTTTAAAATAGTTTAAAGCTCTGGCACATTTTCAGGCAACTCTTCGTAAGGTGGGTGTACTGTTATCAGGTCCACCGGCAACCGAAGTTCCAGACCAAACATCAGCTTTGCTGGAGTTTATCCAGTGGCATCATGCTCTGCTGTTCTATAGGCCATCAACGGTGGAGGGAGTAAGACATCCCAATCATCGTGGCGGCTATTACAAAACTTTGCCAATTCCTGTCCCAGTGTCCAATTGTATTTTTCTACCATCCCATCAGACTGTGGGTGATGTGGCGTTGTCCTGGTCTTTCATATGCCAAACAACTTGCAGCATTCCGATAATTGGAGAAACTCAGTCAAGCGCTAGCAGCGTTACGTGACTTCCGCTGTCGTAACAATATAATACAATGGTGAACGATAAAGCACTCTAAACGTATTGCTGAACAGGTTAGAGTGCTGATCATGAAAGACTGTAAAAAAATTTTACATTTTTTTGCATGAAATAATAATAGTTTTATAGGGCCAGGCGTTGTATCTGGTAAGAAGAGTGTTTGGATTGAATCAAAAGAGATTCCTTAAATTTCCTCTTAAGAAAGTTGTAACAAATATCTAAAATTTTGATCCAATAAAGTTTCTCTTTAATTATGCTGTGCGATTTTATGTAATGTTCAGCGTGGCTTCTTTGTTGTCAAGGGTTGCAGTGGTAGGAAAGTGTTCTCTGAAATAAATCAAACGATCATGTACTGAACAACTGGATTCAGTTACATATGTGGCTGAACACTGTGTGTATGTGTCATTTCATATACAGTGTTCTTAAGTGTGAAGGATTTCTCTAAGCCATTGGTCTTAGCAAAGAACTTTTTTGATTTATTGAATTATTGTTATTGAAGGATGAACAAGTAAGTATATCCTTCAGTTTTATACCGGGTTTTTGTATAATGTGGATATACAGACCAAATCTTCTAATCTCTTGACGAAGACGAGTAGTTAAAGGTTTCCACGAAGGGCATAATCCATGAAATTGTGTTTCGTTCTGGTGGTTTCTTTTTTGCTGTCGTTTGTTAAAATCTTGTGTGTCAAAATTGTATAATGTTTTAGCAGCGTACGTACGGATAGTCATTGAACAATAGAAGCTTTTAAAGTTTCATGCTGGGTTGCATCTTACTATACATGGTGTTGTAGATTTTTCGATTTTAATAAGTTGAATAATAATGACACCTCGTTTGGTAGCTGGTGGATGAATTGAGGTATAGTGTAGAATAATAGGTTTAACACATAGTTTTGGATATATAGTAGGAATATGTTTGCTGTTTTCATTGGCGACCATGGCACCAAGAAAGGGAAATTATCCATATAGTAAATGTGAGATTTATGTCGGGGTGTTGATTATTAAGGAATTCAATGAATTCCAAAAGAGAAAAGAGTCTATGATTCCATATACCAAAAATGGCGTCAATATATCTGTTTCTACTAACTGGTTCAAGATTAGTTTCAAAATTACAATGAGTAAAAGCTGATGATTTAAAGAAATGCATAAAAATAGAAGCAAAAAAGTCAGCAATATTGTTCTCCATAGTGATTCCTTTGGTTTGTTCATAGAAAGTTGAACTGAATTTCAAGTAACTATTGGTGAGAACAAATCTTAGAAAACTTTCGATAAGTTCTACAGGGGTATTATTGGTAGTAGAATGGGTAGTCGATCTAAAAAGATTCATAACCGAGCTTATGCTTTCTTCTATGAAAATGAAAGGCTGAATTTTCGCATAACCTGTTCAGAAAGTCATCAGTGCTATTTGGATGTGAAATGATTTAGTTGAGGAGAATGTGACGTAGTTTATCGAGTATCCAAGATAAAGATGCTAGCCAAGAGTTGCAAATGGAGACGACGAGTCTTAGAAGTGCGTCAGATTTATTACATTTGAGTAATCTATACAGTTTATGGGGTTTTGAATGAGATGGTCTAAGATTGTCTAGAAGTCCTACGGTTATAGTAGATTTACTTTTAAAGTTCTTCAAAATGTCTTTTGGATTTTTTCCAGTTCTTTAATAGCGTTTTTGTTAAATGGTCTATAAATAGATGTATCCTCGTTATGTACCTTAATATTTTCTACGTAAATGGATATATTTATTGAAACAAAATCTTTATACTTTCTCTCACTTTCACATTTATGTGGTCATTCTTTTTAACTCATTTATAGCTAATTGCTCGTTTCTTGATAGATTGGATGTTACATGAAAATTATTAAAGACATTTAAAATCAGTCAACATTGTTTTTAAGTTTCTTATTAATACTCTTTTTTTTCGTAGTAGGGCATGCTTTGGGAGGTATAGGTTTAAGAAAATCGAAAAGTACAAGAGAAAGGTTAAATTGTGATTCGTCCACATTGTTATCGGAGTTAGATATTGTTACGTCTCCGTTCGTTAGTTGAATTTCCGTAAATTCATTCCGACGAAACTTTACCGACACAAGTACTTTCTTAAATAAAACTGGTTTATTCTTTCTGAATATA
>NW_013666672.1:156412-158225 GCF_000517525.1 Limulus polyphemus | reverse complement strand
ATATACAAGACTACCCCCAATCTAGTAGTCTCCCGACAATTCACAGAAGGTTCGAGAAGGACGTGGCGTGATACTAGTCACGTAACCTCGCTGACGCAACAATATGTTTATATCAAAAGAAGAATATTTTTCGTGAAATCTTACTTTGTAGAAGCATTGGTGAAGAAGTGAATGAATATCAAAAATTATCTTCTCGGTAAGATGACCACAATAACAAAATCAAGGCCTTTGGAGATGACGGAAATGCAGTCCTTGAAAGTCTTAGGTTACTTAGAACTGTAATTCTATCGTTTAAATGATGGCCATTGGAATCACTTAATGGTTTTCTTCTCAGTCGTGCGTGCTAGTCTTTTAAACTTGTTTTCTTGTCTAGTATTACTGTCTTCATATTCTTTCGACTTGATTTGATTAGTAATGGAATATGTCCATTGACGAAGACAACATACTTGACATTTCTCCAAGATATCTTGACTACACTTAATTAGGGTTACGAACTTAGATTTCTTTGTGTGTATGGCATCAATGACACAATGAAGAATGCTATTTAAAGATATTGTTACGACAGCGGAAGTCACGTGACCCTGCTGGCGCTGGTGGCGTGTGCGAGAAATTTCTCGAATGATCCTGAATCTCCTAGTTTGTTCGGGACGCACTCTTTTTTAGTATATAAGCCCGGCAAATAAAAGAAGAGACAGAGATGCGGATAGATTGAAGATAGAGATAACTGAGTCAAGCGAACAGAAGGTACCGTAAGTAAAGTGTGTGAATCGCTGTGATTTATAGCGTGTGTTATAAAAGTTGTTAAGTGTATTACAGAGTTGTATCGAGAAAGAATAAACTAGTTTTAATTAAGAAAGGACTTGTATCGCTGAAGTTCCTCGGAAATAATTTATACCGGAAATTAAGGAAATTATCAAACGAGCAGATACGTAACAATATGTTTTGGCGTCGGAGAGACTTACTGTTATTAAGAGCGAAATGTGGAAGACGTACCAGTTCAGTTATACCACAAGGTATCTGTTGATGACGTTTATACCGATGTAAGAAACCAATCTGTGTTGTGGCTCTTGTCAGTCTTAGAGTTTGTTGTTAGGTAGACGTTCGAAGCACTGAGAAAAAGCCAGTCAACGGTAGTAAACTTTTCATTATTTTTAACATTTTCAGTTTTGACTAAAAGATGGAAAACATTTTCAATGAAGATGACAAACAACTTCAACAAATAATTTAAAAGAATCTTCCCAATGAAAGAACAGAGTTACAACAATATATAATGAACATAAAATAGTCCCAATATGTTAAATGAATAACAAACAGCTATGAAACAAGTAAACATATCAATCACTTTACAAACAATGATTTTTAACTAAATTTACTAGTTTCGAATTGAACTCGGTGGAACTAATTTAATTTTATTTAATTTTCTTTGTCATTTTTAATAGTATTGTTGTGATCTGTATTTCCAATGTCTTAATTTAAATTTTTAGCTTGAGAACGCACCAGGTTAAGACCTAATAAATTCCACTAAAATCTAGATAAGTGCATTAGATATAAATACCAGGAAACAATGATTTAATTTTATATCAAAGTTATCAAATTAATGAAAAGTTAGTGAATATTCAAAGAGAATTATCGTGTCTGTTATTCAGTTACTTGGTTAGTCATGTCTTTGTTTATCTTGTTTGTTTGAAATTCATGCAAAGCTACACGAGGGCTATCTGCGCTGACCGTCCCTAATTTAGCAGTGAAAGGCTAAAGGAAAGGAAGCTAGTCTTCACTACCCACCGCCAACTCTTGGTTTACTCTTTTACCAACG
>NW_013666672.1:145621-155412 GCF_000517525.1 Limulus polyphemus | reverse complement strand
GGATATAATTGAAAAATAATCGAAATTATCATAAATAAACCAGTTTTTTTATAGTTAAGCACAAAGCTACACAATGGACAGATAACAAGCTAATGATTGGAAATAACTTTTTTTTTGCTTAATTCTTAAACTTAGATTTCGTTCTTCCCTAGGCCCGACATGGCCAGGTGGTTAAGGCGCTCGACTCGCAATCTGAGGGTCCCGGGTTTGAATCCAAACATGCTCGCCCTTTCAGCCGTTGGGAGCGTTATAATGTGCGGTCAATCCAACTATTCGTTGGTAAAAGAGTAGCCCAAGAGTTGGCGGTGGTAGCGCAGATAGCCCTCGTGTAGCTTTGCGCGAAATTCAAAACAAACAAATAATCGTTCTTCCCTAGAAAAATACAACAACATGGTCATTTGTATTACTATTATAATATCATAGATATCTGAATTTGTGAAGAATAACCTTTCAGAAAGGAAAATTTAATCATCAGCTTTATAGGTAATACTATTACCGGTTTAAAATGTTGTCCGGATGAATACGACATTTTGTTGCTTGTAGAGGTCCTCGGCCACTCAACAGTGAGCTTGAGGGCTTAAAACGCTAAAGCTCGGATTCAAGATAGTCTATTGGGAAGCTCATAGCTTTAAAAGATTAAAACTGTTATTGAGCGATATCATAATATCATTAACATAATAAAATTGTAATTTTGATATGTATTTATTGAATTGTATGAAGGCACATTCTTTTCCTCTATTATAAATGTAATTGTTACGAGATTATAAACTAAAAATACTTTCAAAACATCCAGATAAACTCTTCAACTGCACTTAGCCTCTTACGCTATTGACTTATTCCAATACAAATCATCTCACAGTGACATTTTTCAGGTCAGTTACATTCTCTACATGTATATTGTGCTTGTAAAAAAAGGGACTTTAAAAATAAAAAGGTATTAGTATAAATTTACGACAAGCCACATCAGTATAAGTTAAAAAAGGCAGAAAGTGGAAATACTTTGATTCCTTGTTTGTTAAGCACAAACCTGCACAATGAGCTTTTTTTCTTCTGTGCACGGTGCAGGGATCGAACCCAAAACTTTAGCTTTATAATTTCTCAAGTTTATGGTTAAGTTATGTGGTGAGGACAAGAGAGAAAGGAACTTGATAACTCCTGACACTGTGAGATAAAGCACTATTATCATTACGTCTCCAAAGTTCCATTAACGGTAATAATTTAAACATTACCACTGTTTTGACTACACTTAGCCGTAAAATCTTGGCAAAAAAAAATCATCCTTTATTTTATATTCAATTAAAAGTTTATTAAGCTTTGGACGCTCTACTTTTCTGCATATAATTCATTCTACCGATAAATTTGTTTATTTCTTTAACTGACAAGACATTATACTGATGAAACTGGATATAAACTGTAAAAACTATGCCACTGCCTTGATGTACCTTGAAAAATTATAGATTTACCATGTTTCTGTTCATTTTACATAGCCTGGGCTGCCTTAGGGTTATATCCCACAGAATCTTTGATGAAATATTCAACACGTTGACCTTTCAGAAACCGACGATTTCCCTTTCCAAATGAGGATAACAATGATTAAATTAAAGGTGATATAATATTAAAGACTTATAACAAGTTGGTGTCAGTGCTTTATATATATATATATATATAATTCAAGGACTATAAGGGACCTGTTGGTCAATCTAAACCATTCCATTCACTATACTAAATTTTGAAATGAAAACAAAACCCTCACAGCCAACCCTTATCATTCAGATATTTATCAAGTCTTCCCTTGAGCTCCCTTAAATTAATTCCATCCACCGCATCTGAAGGCTACCCATTACAAAGGTCAACTGCACTGTTAGAAATATTAAACTGTCTTAGCTGAAGATGATTCTTACCGCACAAAAATTTATATTTGTGTTATTTAGTCCTACCATTGTCACCAGTGAGTTGGAAAAAAGATGATGCACTAACACAAGTAATTCCTTTAACAATCTTAAATACTTTAAACAGATCTCTCCTAACTCTTCGTTTTTTCCAGAGAAAACAGTTTCAGAAACCATAACGTGCCCTCAATGAGGGAAGAAATAATGTTAAACATGTTAGAAAAAGAAAGTATGAAAATTATTTGAGAAATGATTTGTCCAAACTTGAAATTATATTTTGAAATAAACAATAGTTTTTAGACCATTTATTTTGTGATTATTCCCCTCTGATAACCTTCCGGTGTTGTGTTCAGGGGTTTTAATAAATTCTAAAAAAATATATATATGAAACTTTACTATTTAATAATGCATTCAGATAATATGACTTAATACAATTTCTGCTTTATTGAATAAAAGTAGATTTTGTACTTGTTAATATAAATGAACCTTCATTGGCCCAAGAAGCTAGAAATCTCGAGAGATCACCATCAGTTTGCATGTTTACAAAATGATTTTGAATCGAGATTTAGGCCTAAGGTGCCACTGTAAGATGTAAACTGTTCACGTATATTTACCGGTATATAAAGGAACTTTATGTGTTTTCTTTGTCTCCCAGTAGATAATTAACCGCGAGCTGGGCGAAAGGGGATAACCAAATCTCTGAACATTACAGATTGGAAAAGTTTCTTTCCTTTAAAAACTAAATCTCTGCCACGATTGTTTTCCTTTTTTTTTCTTTATTTCCCGCTTTTAACTTTATATGAATATATTTTTTGTGTGTGTGTGTTGAAACGTTGATGATGTCATCTTATTTATATTTATTTAACTCCACTGGATGGAAAAGATATGTAAATCAATTATCACACATGGATGTTCTACAAGAGATCAAGCAGCAACTAAAAGAGCAAAACTCAAACGTGTTGTATCTAAATGGGATCAGTTTTATTAAGTATCACTGTGTTATTTTTTCATTTGTATCTTAGATGTCAACCCTTTAATATTAGAAATATTTTGTATCAAGCAATAGTTAATCTCACTTGTTGTAACGGTCAAATTATAACTAATACAAGATTATTAAAAATTGTTAATTTATAAAGGGGTAATAGGGATCAAACTAAATACAGAAAAAGATAGCTAACTTATAGTAAAAATACAGTCACAAAAAAGTAAACAAACAAACTTAAGATTTGAGACACAAGATAAATAAAATTTTGGGGACTTAAAACCTCCAAATAGGGATAGTAAACTAGGTAAGCATACAAGGCTGGAGATACTGTAGACATTATTTACTCAAGCTACAAATCCCTATTTTGACTCCATGCTGGAATTACATTTGGTGTAGGTTGTATGGCTATTGCTCCTGGTATTACTGCCACAATGTTATCATTGATAGTGGTACTGTCAGTATGATCACTATGATGCAAGGTGATCAACATGCTCCATGTTATGTATGTGCTTGTAAAATATATATATACAGCTAGTATATTTATATCCTGTAGCTATATGGGGAGTCTGTAAGCACTGGATTGGAAGAACTAATGAATTATACCGGAATGGTGCATAGATTGGATTTTGTAGCTGCATGAGCTTTATTCATGCATGCACATGCAATGCATCTTGGCTAGTATTTACATCTATATATATATACATGCAGGCTTTATAGTTTATTTAAGTTGTAAAGCCGTATATATAGATAGCCATATAACTTTTTCAAATTGTATAGATGCACGCACATATATTCAATGCAAATATAAGAAAATGTGTCATAATATAAAAGCATGTGTATACAAATAAGCATTTTTGATATTTCTCATAGTTGTTATATTTCCCCTTCCTCCTCTCTGCTGGCCATAATAAGTCCGTAACGGTTTTGCACACTCTACAGAGTAGAAAACGTTTTAATTAACGATTATGAGTTAATTATTTTAATATACTCCCCCTCTCCATTTCTGATGGAGTTTGGGTCGTGACACTTTTACGGTCCTCTTTCACTGTGATGACCCTAAACTTTGGTGGGCCGTCGCTGTCACATACTTTATCTGAAGCTAATTGTTTTCTAAGTAAGATATATAGGTACAAAATATCCGCTTCACTTTCGCTAAGAATCGCCACCATTTTTGCCACATCTTGCTTGCACGATTTTTGCCACTCCTTACAGTCAGCTTCAACGATGGCTGCTCTAGTTGTAGTATTCATAAAATCCATGAGGCTGTGTGGGCTATAATTCGAAACTGAGCTTGATGCTGTCTTTTGAACTATGGTTTAACGATATATGTTCTGTGAGACCAGCTGATACGGTTCATGATGATTTACTGTTGCTATTTACTATTGGATAGCATTAGTTCGAGATGTAAAAAATTAAGCTGCAGTTGGAGATTTTCGTGGAGATTTGTTTGACAATATAGTGAGCATTTATAGTTTCTGTTTAACTAAATTCTCTATATATAATGCAGAGCAATGAGCGTATATATGCCTACACTAAAACACAACCCCTACTAAACGCGTATAAAATTTTACCAGTAGAAAAGCAGCCTTTTCAAATATAACATATACATCTAAAACATCGCTTTAAATAAACCTTCGTGTCTCTTAAAGTAATTATTATATGAATGTGTGTAATAAAACTTAATATTATATGTATTGTTTTGTTTTTTTCACTCCTTCACTTCATACATAATATAGAAGTTGGCTCCCTAAAGACATTGATTGTATAGTGTACAAAGCATTGAGTATCTACATGTTACAGTTATCTAATGTTCATCTATTATTGGCTGGTAATTTCTGTTCCATCCTGTACTTAAGCTTCTTAAAAGAACACCAGATGTTTATAAGAAAACTAATTTTAAGGGGCAATTATAACTTGTTTGTACACAATTGGCTATCTGTGCTCTGCCCACCATGGATATCAAAACCCGGTTTTTAGCGTTGTAAGTCCAAAGACATATCGAAGACAGGCAATGATAACATCGTTCACACTAGAAGTATGATTTTTTTTAGCTTATGAAAACTATAGCAATAACTTAAAAAACTCTATGCAATGCGCAATGATCCATTTAGCAATATTGCCCAGGTTTAATTGCTATACTCGCGCCTGTTTTTTTTGCTGTAGGCTGGCGGACTGTTAAAAAAAGAAGAACAAATGGGCGTTCCCTATTATGAACCACTACCGTGGTTCATGATTACAGTCAGAACTGATGGTAAACCAAACAAAATTAGGTGGTGTTATTTATTCAATCGAATTATAAAGTAAATAATGTCTGATGTGTATTAAACGCTACAGTCTATAAGTTATAATCTTACTCACTCTGCCAGTTACGGTAGAGTACAATCTTTGTTTAGATCTATAAAAGCACTAGATAAATACACCATTTTAAAATAAGCCAAAGAAAGGTAAGTCGTCAGGATACATACACATTACACAAACCAGGAAGATATAAATTTTCAAGAAACGAAATGATCGTTTCTGGGATCGATGAACAATGGCAGGATGATTTGGTGGATCTCTCTGACCTAAATCATTATAACAATCAATTTACGTATTTACTCACATGTACCGACGTATCTTCTAAATATGCATAGATTCTTCCGCTCAAGGATAAGAAAGGTACTACACTCGTCAAACTGTCAAACAAATTTAAAATAGTGTCCGTAAACCTTGTAAACTTCAGACCGATTCTGGAACAGAATTTACTAACTGTCTGTTTCAACGTTATCTCCAGGAACAAGACATCCACTTTTACTACACATAATGAAACAAAAGCATCCACAGTTGAACGGTTTAAAGGTAGTTTTAAAACTAGAATGTGCCGCTACTTTACAGATTACAGAACTGTAGAACCGAGTTGACAAGTGACGCTGATCAGTTGATCCTGAACGTGTTTAATTAATACTTAACCTTCCCCACTTACCTAATTAAACCTCCATTTTATTTATTGTTTCGTATTTGTGTGTTTGTTATTTTTGCTGCTAGCTAAAGAAGAAATTTGATTAATCCAGCATAAAATAGCCGTTTGCGTTGTTTAGCATAAAAGGACGACAATTCTTCATTTATCTGTGAGACCACAAGAGTGCTTTCAACTCTCGATACAGCAATATATGATACATATTATGACTACCATGTGGGCCATGGATTGGGGGAGTTATTGAGTTAGTTTTTTCGTACAGCTATCCCATTTCTGGAACAAGGAGCCGTAGCCGTAGGAAAATAAACTGTCCAGTCTGGTATAAATTTAGCGTTAGATGTCATACAAAATATCTATTGTTGAGCTTGTGAACTATACAAGGAGCTCAGAACCTGTCTGAAGATGCTAAGCAGTTTGTAAAACACTGTTCAACCTATAAAACAAGAGACTGAAAGGTCCAATGTTCAGAACAGCACAAGCCAAGAGACGAAGAACATCAATTCCAAACTTTTTGTACAAGTAATCATGACCCATCTTCTACATAAAACGTGAAGTCAGTGAACAACGTCTGAGAAAGAGTTGTTTTCTCTCTCTCTCCCCCATACAGACTGTGATTGAGGAGAGTCAGTGGACCGAATATTAACCTTTAACTTTAGTGGCTGACAAAAAAGATCTATCGATTTTTTAATATTTGGTTTGGTGGATGGATGATTAGATCCGTCACAAGCATACCTTCACGTAAAAACAAAAATTGTCAAATCAGGTGTAATTAAAATAAAAAAGGAAAATGACATCTCTGATCCTGCTAATCTGTTTTTTCATTCTATATTTGCTCAAGTGCATTTACACCTGAATAACAAGTCCTTCTCTTCGTCTCACAATTTTTACGAGTATGCAACCTACACAAAAACTTTCCTGAATTATAGTTGAAGAGCTTAAAAAGGTCATTTGACTTCGTTTTAAGGACACGTCAGACAGTTTGTTTATTTCGACTTTAATGATGGCGAGAACGATGGATTTAAAGATCGATACATAGAGACACGTGGTAGTCGACATGATTGGCTGCATACATTCGGACATTTTCGTGCAGAACAAATTCTTGCCCAATGGAGTAAATTATCAAACTACGTCTCGTACTAAGTAAAGATGCATTTTTGTATTATGTCCAATGATAAACTAGGACTCAAAGTTGTTCTCCCGTACCTTTCTGTTTATGCTGTAAATGTCAAGATCAGCTCATCAGTCATTTTGGCGTATGATAAAGGAATCAACGCAGATGAAAAACACATTCCTGCTCGGCCTTTGCAACCTGATCTATATGCACGAAGCTATAAAACTTCATATTTTTAGCAGAACAGTAAAACAGTTTCAAGATAAAGAAATTGATATCGGCGAAACAAATACTTGGGAAGTTATACATGCTTTACTCTTGACGTGACACTCCATCTATCTGTTGAAGATTCACACTTTAACTTGGCGAAACAGGGAAACTTACAAATTGAGATACGTTTGGGCAGGGTATTATCCAATAATATATATATTCTCGACTACGCAGAAGTTCAGTCCATTTTAAAAATTAATTAGTTCCAGAAACATCTTAACTGACATGTAAACAACTAAGAATACTGGTAGTTTATTTGATACTCTCACAGGGGTTGTTTTCAAGTGACAATTTCAAAGATATGTTCCAGTGATCAACTCCCTGACCAAGCATAAAAACAGATCTGCATCATTAAGTTGGATCCAAGTCATCAATCATGAAGTCGCTGGATCTGTACTTACTTCGGTAGAGATAGAAAAGGAGAATATTTTAATCTCTATGGACTATTTCCACATAACCTCAACGTAAGAAAATTCATCACGAAGAACTGTGGAACGTGGACTTACTGTAGAAAACTATAACAAGGATTTTGTTCGTCTGCGCATAAACAATTTTGTATTTATTATCTGTACTATCGTTGCCTACTTATGTCGACACAAAAAATGTTAACTAACTTTAGATCTGACAAAGTATAGTAATGATATGATTATTTATAATTTTGTTTTAAACGTTTTCATGTGTAAGCACCCTTAATAGATATGCCTTTTCTTGATCTCATCGCACATTGTGACACGTTTTGGAACTATCCACTCCTTAGTAATATATTATGAAACTACCCGCTACTAGTAGCACATTTTTGAGCGCATGTTACTGTCTAAAGAAGGATGTTCTTAAAGCAAAATTGTTAAACGATGTATAGTCAAAGAACATAACATTTAGAAGAGAAGAGTTTTCGTTGTCCTCCACAGAAAAACAAAAAGAAAACGCATAGCACTAAGCAGAGCAAAGGCTCCAAAACCACATCCCAAGCCTATCATATTAACATCTTCATCACAAAGTAAAAGGTACGGTTACGAAATAATCCTCAGACCCCTCTTCCATTCAAAAAAGCAAAAGCGCTGTAATGAAGCTATGGAGATCTCCTGGTACTGTTAATGTGACATTAAAAAGTATTTGAAGCGACAAAGTTTCACAAACCAAAGCTTCACAAGCTTCCGTCCAAGCCTTGAAATTAATACTGTTTTCATGAGAAGTTACTCAAACAACAGCAATCTCATTAGACAACATGACCGTCAAATTCTAAGATTTAGCTTCAATTGACTTTTGTACTTTCTTTCTTTCTGCACAACCATGGTCTTGGAGACCATTGCCCACATATACTGTCGGATCTGTGAAATGCTTGTCAGTATGTTTGGTTATAATGTTGATCAATAGTATATAATCATAGATATCACGAACAACGATGGAAGACAGAGTTAAAAGGCAGCATGGTTGATCTAATACATTTTTCGATTAATTTTCAGCACTTAACTCACAATATTGTTGAAACTAAAACATTAATATTAACTAATAACTAAATCAGAGATGAACATTATTGATATGTTTATATATTTTACAAGATGATTCAAAACGGACAATAGTTAATTTACAAGAAGTAGCACTGCCCAAATTAAGTATACACTACTGAAATACCCAAGCACTCTACTGCTGATGTAGAAATTGGGACTAATTCAGATTGTCTCCTTTTTTTGGAGAGGAGTGGATGGGTTGAACGTGAATTTCACCAATTATTCAAAGACGACTTATCGCAGTACGAATGTATAAAACATTCTATTATGTGCTTCAAAGTTATTGCAGATGAGGACGCTACTTTTAATACCTATTCTACACTATTCCTTTCTAATAGTTTTTATCATTTTTTGCCTTCTAAGATAATTCAGATAAATCCGTTATTGGCACGTTATCTTAATGTGTTCAGTGCCATTTCCTGTTACAAAATGAAATCGACGCGTTGGGAAAAACGAGTAAAAGTCAGAGAGTTATTATATGTTGCATTTTATTAACTAGAGCTTTTACTAAAATATTTTTATCTTTTTTAAGTAGTTTAGTGAACATTTTTTAACGCTATGTAATTATAGCCATGGTTATCAAATTCACCATAGTAGGTCGATATTGGAACGTAAAAAACAGAACGAAATAGTACTGTTCCTGTTAATACTTTTTATTGATTGAGTAGAATACATTTAATAATACACGTGACAGACATAAGAATAGAAACAACAGCTATTTATTCATACTAGTGTATTGTAATTTAGTGCATGATTTCCGTACTTTTAACAATTTTAAGTGATAATCAAAACAAAATAATGAGTTTCGAGTTGCAATGACATTCACAATCTTCAAGTCGTTTAAGTCATTTGCACAATTGGATAAAGGATAAAACATACAATGAAATATTTTCATTTGTATTGCTTCAGAAAGTAGTTAACGAGTAATCCTCCCCAAATACGTAAACATTGAATAAAGAAGATTTCAGAGTTTAATAAACATGCAAGTAACAAAATAACATGCAATAATTGCTCAGAATTCTACATCGGAGAAACAGGAAGAAAATTGGAAACCAGATTAACAGAACACAAT
>NW_013666672.1:131039-145064 GCF_000517525.1 Limulus polyphemus | reverse complement strand
ATCCGTGTCAGTGTAAATTACTTGTACCTGATGATGACAAAACCTTGTCGAAACGTTGTACTTATATTAAAGTTTTTCTTCATCACCCATTCAAGCCGTCTCCAACCATTATCAGAGTTAAGTTTGTTAATAATAAAAAACTTCCGTTATAAATCAACAGCTGTTATTGAACTTTGAATATCAAATGGGTTATTCATTTTAAGGCCCATAGCTCAGGTCTATTGTCAAGTACAAAGGTTATGAGGGCACACATACAGGATATGAGACCGCTTGAGTTTGAGTTTTAATCAACCTGCGACCATCGATGATTTGAAAATTACAAATATCTTTTCACTTCATTCTATGTTTGCATAAATTTTTATGATATGTAATAGATATTAGTTAGAACAAAAATGCGTAATAATGTTTTCAGTGATGTTATTATATAGCAAGTATGAAGGTTTTTCGTAGTTTCGGTACTTGAAAGTTTAAAACTAAAATTAAAAATAATTTCATGAATGTGTATATTTGTTTGGTAAATTTTATCCAATGTTACTCGAGGGTTATCTGCGCTAGAGGAAAGACAGCTAGTCAACACCACACATCGCTAACTCTTGGGCTACTCTAATCGACTAATGGGATTGATCATCATATTATAACGTTCCCATGGCTGAAAGGATGAGCACGTTCGGTGATTATATACGAACCCGTGACTCATAGATTGCGAGGCGAAAACCCTAACCACCAGATCATGCCAGGCCTCTTCATGAATACACTTTACAGAAACACAGTTTTAACTCTTCCGATCATAAAATTCAGTCCTTCTAAGAAGACAAATTGTCAATCAAATTTATCTTTGAGTACCAAAAATGTCGTCAAATTCTTGTTAAATAATCGAGAATTGTTTATTCTTTCATTTTTGATGGACAGATTCTCTTTACATCTAACTGAAACTTGAAATTCTTTCTTCTACTTGAACACAAATTATTCGAAAAAGACCTGAAAATCGACAGTACTAGGTGGTAATAGTTTCGTATGGTATCCCGGAGTAAATTGACAATTGTAAATATTCGTATATATATATATAGAGGCACTGTAAAGATATTGGCTGATTCAAACCTTAGTCGTGGTACTAGACTAACTACGTTTATTCCCGCTTTTCTATCGTTTATTGTTCTAAAAAGTTAGACTTGAATTACTTTTTTACTAGTCCGGACACCGGGTGAACATGTTTTAGTGTGACGGGGATTCGATCCCTCGACCTGCACATTGCGAGTAGAGTGCCCTAACCACTAAAACCATCAATAAAACTACGAGTTATCTTATTCCTAAAACCATCAATAAAACTACGAGTTATCTTATTCCTAAAACCATCAGTAAACCTACGAGTTATCTTATTCCTAAAACCATCAATAAAACTACGAGTTATCTTATTGCTAAAACCATCAATAAACCTACGAGTTATCTTATTCCTAAAACCATCAATAAACCTACGAGTTATCTTATTCCTAAAACCATCAATAAACCTATGAATTATCTTATTCCTAAAACCATCAGTAAACCTACGGGTTATCTTATTCCTAAAACCATCAATAAACCTACGAGTTATCTTATTCCTAAAACCATCAATAAAACTACGAGTTATCTTATTCCTAAAACCATCAATAAAACTACGAGTTATCTTATTCCTAAAACCATCAATAAAACTACGAGTTATCTTGTTCCTAAAACCACCAATAAAACAATTTTCGTTTTTGTTTACTAGAAAATTTTGTTTAAGTATATAAAGAGGAATTTCTCTCAAAAATTTTCATGAAATAAATCGAATAATTAGAAATTATTTAAAAACGTTTAAAAAGAGTTTCAGTTATCAAATATGTTTAATATATACAAAGCAGTTCTCACTCATATGTTTAATATATACAAAGCAGTTCTCACTCATATGTTTAATAGACAAAAATATTATTGACGTTACTCCAGAAGTAAACAAACATGACTTTCAACCAACTTCGACAGTAACTATAGTATGTAACCATTTATCTTAAAAGAACATGACTACGACAATTATAGGCGTGACTCAATTATATTTAAGTAAAGCATGTAATGATGTGATATTAGTTATTGACAATAACTGGAGATAGTTATAGTTTTTTTCTACATAATGCAAGTCACTCTGACAATATCTTCAATTTTAAAAACATATTTAGTATCACCAAAATTAATTCAATGAAATAATACATGAAATACTTTGAAGAACATGCATATAACTGAATGAAATAATACACAAAGTGTCTCGGATAACTTGTCTATATTTCAAGGAAATGATACATGACATGCTTATGATTTGTTTGAAAGAATCCCATTTAACAAATGGAACGTTAATATAAAGACAGTTAGGTATCAACACAAAGAGAGAAGGACAAAATGTAGAGCAAGAGACAGAGGAAAGAACTGTTATGCACTTATATCTATCTCATTATATACAAAAAACATAGTTGTTCGTCTTTCCTCTATCGTTCACGTCACAAGTACTTCTGAGGATTTATAAGAACCAATTTAAATGCAAAATTCTGACCGTATATTTAAAACCTAGGGTTATGTAATAAACCTTGTTATGTTCGAATTTCGATCCTCTGTAGCACAACTTCTTACGCGTGGAAGGGGTACATTTATTCCTATAAACGATGTTGTTGTGGAGCTACTTTGATAATGTTTGGTTTAGAATGTTTCGTTTATCATTTTGCACACCTTTACTATTGACATTTATGCTGTGTGATGCGTATTAATAAACGTTTTGAAGGACATTACTTTGAAGTTGACCTCTAAGATAGTGTCAAATGGTAGGCCCATAACGACTCATTCCATAATACTGACAGTTAATTTCCTATCCCTATCCGTTACGGAATTATTTACTTTTCAGTGGACTTCTCGGTCACTCGTTACATATATAAAACTTGCTTTTGAAGATTTTTGGTATTTAACATTTTCGATAAACCCCATAATACAGCATGCGTAAAGTAGAACCCATTTCATTCTCTATATTTGCATTACAGAATACAAAACCAGAAATAATGATTACAATAAAAAAAAAGATACCACACTGTTCCATCGATCAGAATGTACGACAATATGAACGGTAGACTTTTTTTAAACTAGGCCTTCCTGTGGTTCAGGGGCATATACAGATTTGTTTTGAAGTAGCTTTTATGCGAATTATAAAAACTAAAGACAACATGATGAACACTCTTCAAAGTAAAGATGGAAAAATAAATAACAAATTTGAAACTTTACAAATTGAAATGATAAAATTATTAGACTAGAAGGTATCCAAGTTATAATGTACAAGAAATTATTTGAAATATATCAAGACACACGGTAGTGTGCCGTGTGGCCAAAACAACCTGCAGGACACACTGTGATAGTTTAGCAATTTTCCACTTTCTGTAGCTCGGATCGTGGTAATTCAAACTAACACATGTTTTCAGTGTATGTGCTCCATTGGACCCTTTCCTCACATATCAATTTTCAAGGCAATCCATTAAGAAATACACGACATATAAAATCTCCAATTTTGATTGAAATTCTTCCTCTTTTTTTTCTTTTCATCGCATCGAAAGTATGGAAACATTATTTGATAGAAAAACATACTCAACTTTCATGGACTGTTTTGAAATTTGGTACGTTGATAGATCTTTGCAACTTGTACAAAGTTATTTAACAAAAAAAACGCTCAATTTTGACTAAAATATTCGAGCACGCAAACGCAAAAATTCAAGTGAGCTATCGCTATGAAATTTTTATTACATCTTCATCTAAGGTTAAAGACGGCTAATTTAGAGCAGCAAAACTATAGGGTAAAAGCACGTGCAGATACATAAGAATTGGTTAGGCCAAGCAAACGAGATTAGCAGTTTCCAGCTCAAGTTTTCAAAAGAATTATACGGGTGGATAGTTATTATTCATTGCCAACTTTTAAGCACAATTTTGCTAAATATTTTATGAAATTCTAGTAATTAAAGAGTGTTTAGCGTCACGTGATATTAGCTTAAGCAATTAGTGTAAATAATGATGCTTGATATGGCTGTGATAAGTGCATGCGGGTGATGACAAGAAACTGTTTATCTAGTTTCCATGACGTTAGTGTAAAGGAAGTTATTAACATTGTTTTAGATAGGAAAAACTACCATCATATATTTTAAAGAATCTGGTAGATTCCGTAAAGTATAGATCTGTTCCGAATAATAGGGTTGCTATCCTGAAGCTAATGTTGGTTACTATCGAGCGGCACTTTATTACTTGCTGTAGTTTGTTGGTGTGTATTAAAAAAAAAAGTCATGATATCTAATGAAAAACACCTTCAGTGTGAAAAAAAAAAGGTGCGGTCAAAAAAGGCTTGAGCATGCGACTTAAATAAATGAAATCAAAATTGGCGGCCAAACTGGCAGCTACACCTGTAGCATTGATAAGAATTTTACAGCAAATATTCATTCATTAGTTAGCCAGTTGTCTGTAAGATGTTTAGTTCATGTACGTTTTAAATTTCATACCACAGATTATGTTTTCTTAATTATGTCACATTAAAATATAATATAACTTTAAAGCATTAATGAAAATGAGCACCAAGAAATACTTCAAATTTAAAATGACATCTCATACTATAACTTCATTTTAATCCCATGAATAACTGTAAGTTCACCTTAATACAATTTAGAATCGTAAAGTTATATGCTACTGTACAATGAACACACAAAACACACATGAAAAGTGACATAGGAAGATAAAATAAATAACATTTTAAAATATTCTCTTATTATGAATTTAATTAATTAAATATAATTAATAACTTATCAACGGTAATTTTTACGATATGAATCAGAGTAACTGTCATTTATGAACAATGGAGTTTGTAGAGTAACTTAAAAGCGTATAATAAACTTGCCCCCCAGTAGCACAGCGGTATGTCTGCGGACTTATAACGCTAGAAACCAGGTTTCAATACCCGTGGTAGGCAGAGCACAGATAGCCTATTGTGTAGTTTTCTGCTTAATTCCAAACAAAAAACAAAGAAAGTAGTAAACTTATTGTACCAGGTTTTTAACATCATTGACACTTCTTATAGACAGATAAACCTGATATTCACACTACTATACTAGTGACCTTTTATTATGCTTACAACTATTCTTAGACATCAACATCATGACCTTCAAAACATTGTCTTGTTCTGGGAATGACGTAGTTTCAGTTTAGAACTAAAAAAAAGACATTTTGTTCTAAATAAAAAAAAGTTCTAAGAGCCATTATAATTACAAAATTGTACATAATGAGTTGTACTCAAAGACAGAGTTTACTGGAATTTAACCTCAACACACTTGTTTATAAAATGTATATGAAAATACATTTTCTGGTTCATAGAAAAGTTTCATTTTGATAGATATATTTGTAACAAAGTCATACCTTGATGAGATTTAGTTGAATGGACGGAAACTGCCTGTTGTAGAAACACAAGTATAGAGGACGACATTTCGAAAGTCTTCCGAAAGGCGAAAGCATGAGACATGATGTGCAACAGGTCATGCAACAAGGCCAATCTTACAGGTATTTTATTATGAAAATTCCATAAGATTTTGGTACCAAATATATGAGGATGTCAGTCATTTATAATGATGACAACACCCTGCTGCGAATAGACGAAGGCCAAGGCAAGGCCGTCGAGTTTATTTATTTTGAGCAGTATGATCAAAGAGACATGCAAGAGGGACTCAAGCTAAAGCAGTTCTTCTACAAGGTGTAAAGCTGTGATACTTAAGTGTAAAATATAAAAGAAAGCCGTTATTTATAAATTTACATGCCAACATTCCAACGAAAACTTTACGATAGGTAACTGAGCTGATGATGAAGAGCAGTGAAGAATTCGAGACAGTTTGACAATTTCAGATCCGAAGCCTATTTTAAACCAACTGAACTCAATGACAATACTTTTTCTCAGCTTCTAAACTTAAATAATTAATTTAGCTATTAATTTCAGAGAAACATTCAGTTATCACTCAGATATCAATTCGGGCATTGATTATGTTTTGTAGAATGATGCAAGATATAATAAATGAACAAAGAACGCTAAAGAAAATCTTAGCATGTTAAATCAAAACGTCTAAAACTAATAACGTTACTTTATTTGTTTAACTGGTGGGAAACGGGAAAGATAATTTTTAGTTCAAGTTATTTCACCCAGTGGCTTAGTTGTAAGACTAAAAGTTTATAACGATGAAATCCAGGTTTTGATATTCGTGGTGGCTACAGCACAAATAACCCATTGCGTATCTTTGTGCTTAATAGCAAACGATTTCAAGTGATAGCAATAGAAACATGTTTAAATGGAAAGTTCATTATTTGTTCGTGTTTTACACAAATAATTTGGTGTAATGTCAACTAAAAATGCTACTAACTGGATTGTCTCAGATGTCATTAAATGCTTAATGCTATAAAAAAGATTATATATTTGACGTGAAAAGAGACGTGAAATATTAACAAACACAAAATTTAATTGTGCCTTATTTTAAATCACTGGAAGAGTAATCTAAAATAATAAAAGGGCGTGTCTCTGTGTGTGTGACCGCCATAACTCCAAGAACGTAGAAACCTGAAATTTTACACACATACTAAGTGGACCTGAGGGTGTGCATCTGGGTATTATTACTTATCCACGTGCGTACACGTGCGGATCTTTTTATGAAGCAAGGTAGCGAAAAACCACATAGAAAAAATGTGACTGCCATAGCTCCAAGAGTAAAGAACCTAGAAACCTGAAATTCTGCAACCATATTAAGTGGACCAGGAGGGTTTGCACCTATGTATTATTACTTATCTTATCCACGTGCATGCGCGTGCGCATCTCTTTAATATGGCAAGCTAGCGAAAAACCACATAGAAAAGTAGTTCCTTATATAAAAACTTCTAATATTTAGAAATGCCAGTGCATTTTGGTAACAATGCGTTCCAACAATGGCTTTCATGTCATGTTGCTTAGCGAGAAAAGTATACAGGTTATATTTTTATATTAAAATAGGTTCAGAATATACACACTGACATATTCATCTAGAGCATATCAAGCTAATAACTCGAGTGAAGCCGGGTACTTTCGCTAGTTCGTGATATACTAAGCTCATAACGTCATCTTTAAAGGAGCACTGTTATGATTGAACAAGTATATTTTTCTGTGTAGTTTAGTATTTCAAAGCAATTACATTCCTTAAGGCTTCTAGTGGCTTAGCAGTAAGATTGAGGCTTATTAATGCTAAAAATCATGATTCAATACACATGGTAAGCAAAATCCAATTAGGCAAATTGTGTAGCTTTGTGCTTAAAAATAAACATTCCTTGAGCTACACCAGGCATACACAAGGTTTTCCATTCTAGCAACTAGTAAGTTCTAAAAAGTTTAATACCTGCTATTCTCAATTTGACGATGAGTAATTGCTTAATTTCTCTAACGTAATGGACGATTATAGCCTAAATGACACTTAGGCTTACACATTATTGCCTCTAACACAGCTTTCAGTATGTTTAGTGCAAAGCTGCATAATGGACTATATGTGGTATGCCTATAGAGATCGAGCCCAGTATTTTAATAGTATAGGCCCTCAAATTTACTGAATCACTGGTGGGCATCTCAGAAACCACAATATTTAAAGTTGAACTTTGGGGTCATATAAGCACTTTGGTGTAATGAAGGAATTAGGAGACTTGGGGGAAATATTAGGATGATAATCATATTTTGTTAAATAATGAAAATGGTAAACTTGCTAACTTTTAGTGAATTTGTGCCCAACAAAAATTGTTAAAGCTTAGTTGTTTCAATTATGATAAAAGCAAGGACAGCAACTTACAGGAAAAATAAAGTAGAGACTTCAAGAAACTTAATAAACTTCATAATATAACAAATTCCAATGTTATGTATATATCTTAGTATTCATTGTTAGTAACGATATGTCAGTTACGAAAAATGATTTTACTTAGCAAGGTTGGTAAAATGTTGCCATATTTAAAAAAAAAATGTTTTTCTATGTGGTTTCCAAAGTTACTTGTAATTTATTGACGTTAAATATTACTTTTCTTACATTGATTGTAATTAACTGAATTTTGGTAAGATGGATAATTTACACTTAACATAGAATCACTTGAATGTTGCTACTATAGCCTATGTTTTTGACCTAGACATTTCTAGAAATTTACACTGTCGGAAAAGAAGTTTAAGATTACGTAATGGACTTGTCTATAATGTCTGGTACGTTCCCAAAATTTAAACAATTTGAGACATATATGAAAAGTGAGTTTGGCTAGAGTGAATCATTGAGTTAGTGAACTTGTTAGTCAGTTAATGAATAATCAGTGCATGATTTAGTCATTTTGTATGCCAGTTAGTTAATTCAATTTTATGAATATTTAAATTGTATTTTGACCAAGACAAAACTTTCTATCAAAAGGAAAGAGAAAAATGTCTTTAATCTTTGGACAGTACCACCACTGTATACTAACTTGTCAGGAAAATAAATGATAAACCATTAATTCTTAGTTGGTAACAAGTTTGAACGAGCATAAAGCAAACTGAAGAGATGAGTGATGACATAAGGTCAGAATTATGATGTTAATAAGCACGCTCAAATTAGCCTTGAGCTTCATGCATCAGTAACTTCTGATTGCTAAGTCCAGAGAACAAAAAGTTCTTGGGCAAAAGTTATGACCTGGATTTCTTTTTCCTGTATGAGTGTTAGCCGTGTGCTGCATACCAGTAGTCGAGATAACATTTAAAAATTATGAATGAAAGCTCGTAGAATAATTTGCAGTAAGCCAGAATATGTCAGAGACTTTATCAGGATGTCAGCCTGCACCAGAGATGAATCATTAACCAAATATCATTAAGTTATAACCATGCAAATCTAGGTTTTTCCAGTGAATATAGTTTAATTCTGTTCATAACTTAAATCTTAAAGACCTATTAAGTATCAACCTTAAGGGCTCAATGTATGAAATTTATAAATGTTAATTGCTAACATAGTTTCTGAATAATGTAATCTTTTATTAGTTAATAAATGTTGTATGTTGTTCATTTAAAATGTTTTTGACTCATCTCTAGCTCTCACATAAATTTCCTCGAGTTGGTGAACTGTGTAAACGCTATTGACTGTAATGCTGGTATTTTAAAATAACTGCTATCTGCAATGAGTAACTAACCTTTCTATAGTACTTGTTACACTTCTATTCTAGTATGTTGTTCAAAATTAGGGAATTTTATGCCTGACCTGACCATGTTTTGCTGTTTCAAAAGCCATATTAATTCCAAGTCAGTCAGTCATAATTTTAATCACATACATTAACAACACACCCACTTATAATTGCAATTTGAATTACTAGATCCTTTTTTGACAAGAGATAACCTTCCTTACTGGACAAGTAACGTTTGAGGTACTGTCATTGTTTTACCCAAAACACTAAAACGTAATATTTATATTGCTAATAAAACCAACCTTCCATTACTTATGCCCCAGCCACTCATCCATTCGTTCGCATATTGAAACCATAGGTCACAATATTTTATATAACGATTTCTTTATCATTATTACAGGATCTCCAGATCTTGACCTCTGCATTAAAGAAAGTTTACTCATAGCTAAATGTTACACTACTTGCAAACTTCTTTAGATTTAAAATTATTATAAATTTACACAGTTAAAACTCGATTGTTTCATAATATATTCTATAATCAATTTTTTCCCTTCCGATATCAGCTTGCTTAAACTAAACAGTAAGTAGCAGTAATCAAATAAAACACTGGAGATGAGCTCGATTAAACTAATACAAGATCCCTTATGAAAGTCTGTTTGAATGTTGCGAAAGTATACTTGCAAATCTAAGTTTACTTTACACTAAGCATTCTGGTTTTCGATATTTGGAACCGAAAACATAAAGATCGTTTGTTTGAAATAAATAAAACTATTGTGATTATTGAAAATCATCTTGAATGAAATTCTATTGCCTGTAAAGTAATGTGTTTGTATATCATACATTTCATTCTCAGTGATATTTTCAAAAAACGTGGTGTCCATTTTGGAAGAATCTAAAGTCTATAGTTGTGTATATGTCTTTCTACTCCTTAAGCTCAAATTTTATTAACACAAAAATAATGCTAGTGTGAATAAACTTTGTAAAAATTCCATATATATATATTTTAAAGTTATCATGCAATTGATCAACTAAGCTTGGACCAACGTGAAAGAAAACGTTTGTTTAATTTTTACCCAAAGCTACATAAGTTGAAAACATCATCAACTACGTCCACGGCCATTATGTTGATTCATCTTTACTGGTAAGATAAAGTTTTAAATCACTGCTGCGGTAGTTTGGATATTTTTTTTCACCAGTGATTTTGGACGATATGTCATGTGTTTAAATCCAAACCAACAATTTTAACCTAGCTTCATAAATATGAATATCTTTAACATGTTAGTTTTTGATTGTAACAGGAAGTTTGTTTGTTTGTTGTTAAGCTACAGATTATGCTGTCTGTGCTTTGCCCACCACGGGTATCAAAACCCGATTTTAAGGGTTATAAGTCCTTAGACTTACCGCTGAGCCACCTGGGAGCAAAACAGGAAGTGTAAATACTTTTAATGATGTTTCCAGTGTTGAAGTTCAAGTATAGATACTCTTAAAAATCTAAATGGCATTTTCAGATTGAATGGAAACAAGAAAACCTTAGCTGTCTTTCATATCAACTTTAAAAAGGAAAACAGACCTAACTTAATTTTATTTTTGCTGCAGCTGAAATGAAATTTCGAAATAACAACATTAATAAATTCTGAACATATCAAAATCGCTGAAGCTCCTCCAAACTTGTTTGCACTTGAGTAAATATTCAAATATGAAAACTTTCAATTTTACAAAAGTCTCTTTATACACTTTCGTTGAAGTACAAAAAATATTAAATTTGGTTAAGGATTCAAATATACATTCTTGATAACAAAAGGAAATAAGGAACGAAAATGTAATTTATCATGGGAAAGTTCAGTAAAATATTTTCAAAGCATTAAATCTAAAATGTGATGAAAAGATTTCAGCCTTTAAGTGACATATTAAACAGATTCAAACAGGCAAGTCTTTTAGAAACAATCTTTTACATCTGGAAAGTTTGTAACCAAAAAGATTTAAAGTGTTTCAATAAACGAACGAATGCTATTATAAAATAAATAGTATTGATTAGAAGTTCTTTATAAAGATAACAATGCGTTTAGAATTTTGTTTTTCTGAGCAATAGTTATTTGTCATAAAACTATATGCAATTCCAGAAAATTAATTAGTGTCGTATATATAGATAAATCTAAAGATGTAGTTTGGATAAAGTGTGAGTAAATATTATGAAGTTATTATATGAAATATTATATTTGTATTGAAAAAAATACAGATTATAGAATATATTATGAAACCGTCGTATTTTTTTCTTCTTAATTCCCTTCCTCAAATTGAAAAATAAAATGATGTATAAAGATAATAAGGAAATAAGAATACTTTGTAGCTCATCAAATGTTTCTTTTCTTTCCCACTTCTTCAGTATTCCTCTAAAATATTCTAGTTCTTTCTCCTTTTCATCTAATATTTGATTTATTTCTTGTATTCTTTCCTAGCTATTCTTCCTTATTCTTTTCTTTTCCGCCTCTCAAAACCGTTATAAAAAAGCATCAAGTGATCCATCGTTTTTAATTCTTTCCTTTACAGTCTACATTTTTTCACTTATTCATTTAACCAGTATTTGTTTACCCCTTATACAATTTCCAAATCTAATTTTTGCTATGATTTTCCGATCTTATCGTTTCAGTTTTATCTAAATAAATACTTCGCAATCTCGCAGTTCTTCATATCCTGTTATACAAGATATTATATTTTGACTTCTTTATCCTATTTTACCTCTGTATATACCAGTATTTTCTATCTTACCACTCAATATTACCCGCACATCTTTCTCATTCATAATTTCCACTCGAATTCTTCTTAAGAAAATCCCAATCTTTGAAATATTACATTTACTTCTCTCACTACATTATTTTCTGTTTATTGTTATTATAGTTTTTGTCAATACATTAACTACCCGCTGTTTAGAACGCCTGTTATTAGCCCTGGTCGCTCTGACAAGGCAGGCAAGTGATGACGGACCAGTGGCTATTAGAATGGAGAATGGTTCCACCCAACGACACTTACAAATCAAATTATTTATTCGTGCCTAGCAGTGTGAAGACCACGCATTTTATTATTGAACTACTGTCCTTTACAACTGAGAAATTTCAGCTCAACAACGATTTTACAAACACCAACAACGCTGAGACTGCCTAGAAAACGTTACAGGAGACATTAATGGGCGGACAGATGCCATACAGTCACTTCTGAGATAATTGGTCTCCACCAAACATCAAAGCCCCCATATCAAATAAACATTTGGCACTACTGAGGGTCTGTGGAAATCAACCTTAACAGAAAATGCAAAGACTGGGCAGAGCGTGATGTAGAAAAAGTCTGGTAGTACCTATTTAAAAATTCATCACGGACAGTCACAGATGGTTTCTACACCACAGATAGTAAGAGAGCTGGTTAGGAATTATTGCCTCATTGAGCAACAACATTCTGCATAAGGCTGATAGAGCGTTCAAGCTTCCCGCAAGCAGGACAGGAATGAAGGTGTAAGCCAAAAAGGAAGCTCTCCCCTGGATTACCTAAAGTAATGAACTACAAATAGATAGGACTCTCACCATAACATTTGCGACTGACTCTCAGGCTGTACTGCGTGAAATACACAGTATTTGGTCCCCAAAAGGGTGGCAGGAAGCAAAGCAACTGCTTAGTAAGATCATCATCTGGATGTGTGTTCCAGATCATGAGGTGATAAAGTTAAACAAGAAGGTTGAAAGCTAACAAAACAAGTCTATATTAAATCTGGCACAAATTTACTGGCGAAATATCGACCTTCTTCTTCTTTACTCTAGTAGAGCGAAAACGGCAACCATGGAACGTTTTTATTGATATTCAGAGGGAATAAGACTGATGGAAAATGGAATATCGTATAGTGTAGTTAGTAAAATATATGATGGGGAATCGTAGGACAATTTACAGTCAGAAGGTAACATGAGTAAACATGATGTAATTTTCTACGCCACCCAATAACCATTTTGCATAATCTTTCTTTAAACGTTTTAGTTTCTCTTGTTTAAATCATCCCAATATCATATATATATATATATATCAATGTTGCTTTAATATTCTTGTAATACTTTTATCTCTGTTTTGAAATCTATCGAACATCTCTTTTAGTCTTTTCTCATAACAACCAAATCAATTTGGCTCCCATTGTTTATATCTTTAATAAATACTGGATACATACGTTCCTTTCGTTATTACTTTGAAAATAATAGCTTAAGTATTTAAACTACTTGGCTATTTCTATTTCTCTGCTCTTTCACTACCGCCTCTTCTTTTCTTTTTTAGTTTTTCTCTCTCCTTTTTAAATGACTAAAACTTCGTTATATATAACTCTAACCTATTTTCTCTTAAATATCTTTCCAAAATTATAACCTTTTCTTGCAAATCTGCACCCGTTTCGAACAAAACTATATTATTTGCAAAGAAAAACTTTCCCGTATTACTACTTTTCGAACAGTATTTTTTCACTTGCGGTCTTCTAAACCTACCGAACTAAGTAAACGTCCTTGTCGCACCATATATTTTTAAAACTTATTTTTTGTATATTCTCTTGATACTCTTACTGTTAGTTCTGATTTTTAATATATTTCTCGTAGTGTCTGAAGCATTCTTCCTTCCACCTTCATTTTATCCAGCTTCTCTAATAGTAATTGCCGGTTTATTGTGTCAAATACAGCTCTCGATTTTACATAGAACTGCTATCTGCTTCTTTTCACCTGTTTCTCAATTAATGCGTGCAATATATTAGATCATCAAGAAATTAATGTCGCGTTTTGGAACACTTTCATTACCCCCCCCCCCCCCCCC
>NW_013666672.1:127855-131029 GCF_000517525.1 Limulus polyphemus | reverse complement strand
GTTTTTGGAACCCTTTTTTTCCCCCCCCCCCCCCATTAAAATCGTACATCACGTATAATAGTTAAATGAACCGCCTGAACGTCACTTTAGTGTAGCCTATATAATGGTAAAGTTTAGTATACTCTAACCCCTTATAGTGATGGTACACGACCAGACACACATTAGGTGTGTAGCCACAAATAATATCAAAGAAGTTTATGGAAATGTTTTGAACGTTCGTAAGTGTTAACGATGGTTCAACAAATTTCGTTCAGGTGACTTTAGCCTTAAAAACTGTGATGGCAGGGGCTGACATGTTGGAATTGATATTGATGCTCTGAAGACGCTTGTTGAGTCTAATTCAAGACAACACACTCGTAAAATGGCCCTGAAATTACATGTCTCTCATGAAACAGCATATATACATCTTAGGAATATGGAAAAATTCCATAAAAAAGGTGTCTGGGTGCCTCACGAACTCTCCAATGATCATCGTTTCCAACCTGTGAACGTTGCTTCGTCTCTTCTAGCGCGTAAAGCGCGTGAACCATTTTTGGACAGAATTGTCACCGGTGATGAACAATGGATTCTCTATGCAAATATCAAACGCCAAAAACAATGGTTCAGTCCCAAACAAAAACCACTTCCGACCCCAAAACCTGGACTCTATCCGCAGAAAGTGATGCTTTGCATTTAGTAGGACATCAAAGGAGTAATCGAACTCCTCAATCTACAGCGAACTGTCAATGCAGAAATCTATAGTCAGCAACTGAAACGTTTAAATCAAACCCTTAACCAGAAATGCCAGAACGTTAAAAACAAGACTTTCAATCGGAAAGATTTTCTTCTCCACGACAATGCACGTCCAGATGTGGTACGTTTGACGCAACACAAGGTTATGGAGTTGAGTTGGGAAGAACTCCCTCACCCACCATATTCTCCACATATGGCATCATCAGATTATCTCTTTTTTCGTTCGCTGCGACAAAATCTTAATTGGAAAAACGTATGCAAATGTGGAAGGTGTTAAAGAGGACATTGACATGTTTTTTCTTCAAAGCCAAGTGATTTCTTTAATCAGGACATTACCAACCGATTGTAAGATGGAAAAGGATCATCGATAAGAATGGAGACTATTTCATTTTTTGTTTTGATATATAAGTTGTTCGGGTTTTTTCATCTAAAAAAAAGCGACATTAATTTCTTGACGACCAAATATATATGTTATCAAGTATGCTCCTCCCTTTTCTGAATTCCACTTAACCTTTGGGTAAAATATCATTCTCTTTAGCTCATCTTGTTATGTTTTGTTACACAATCATTGCATATCATTTATAAACTGTTGCTAACAAAGGTATTCCTCTGTAATCCTTCGCTTCATCTTGATATCAAAATTTACAAATTAGTAAGCACGTTTTTTCGATCTACAGAAATCTCTAGCTTTTCCATGTATTATTTAAAAAAAAAATCTTAATTATTCTAACAAACAATCTGGAGCCTAAAACCATACTTTATTTAGGAGTCCATTTGTTATTATTATAAAATGATAAAAAACCCTATATCCCGGCGCTTTCGAAAGTGCTCGAGTTATTGTTTTTTTATCATTTTGTATCAAGACTTCTTGAATGTACATGTTTTTCTGACTGACATCATGAATGTTATTATTATAGTAATAATAACTTATAACGCTAGAATCCGGGTTTCGATACCCGTGGTGGGCAGAGGACAGATAGCCCATTGTGTAGCTTTGTGCTTAATTACAAACAAACAAATTTATTACCTATTACATAAATGTATCATTATTGTTTTGTTGTAATTATCTGTTTAATTTAAATGTAAAAGACGACAAGTTCCCCACCCCTTTGAAATCCGCATGTGGAAAATAAAGAATGAAGTTTAAAAATGAAATTCTAAAATTGAGAGAAAGTTTATTCTACAAATTGTATAAAATCCTTGCAAAACCTATCAAACTGACAAAATAAAGTGAACCAGACCAGACAGTTTGTAGACACTTAAAACAAGCATTACATAATGCTTTTATAACGAGAATCTAAATAAAACGTAGCGTTACATGTTGCTTTTCCTGCAATCAGCAGGACGTCTGAGGGCTTATAGGGCTAAAAATCGGGTTTCCATATCTGCGGCCGGCATAGCACAGATAATCAGTTGGGGGAGATTTTTGCTTAATGACAAACAAAGGAATTACATTTCTAGCTAGAAACTATTTAAACATTGTCTTACATATATTGCTTTTGTAGTGAGAAACTAATTAACTAAATGTAATACAGTACAGTTTGACTATAGAGTTACAATATATGATAGTACTTACACTATTTTATCTGTAACAAATGTACACTCCTAAAATGGACTGTTGTTTTTCGTGTTAACATAAAACATTCAAACTCTAGATATTTATCCTACTCATCGTATTCATATACATACGCTAATTTAACCAATAATCTATGTAGGCTGTCAGAATTTGAAGTATAATTAGTTTCGCTAATTGTCAAATATAAAGGCTTTTACTTATACTTCTTAATAGTATAAATATATACTGTGTTGTTGTTGTTGGGCTTGGGATTCTTCTACAGTAGTGATAAATTCCACGATGAATAAACAGCATACACTTCACTTGTTTTCAAAATAATATATATATATTCGGAACAATTCTTCAACACTATAGATATTATAAGCATATCATAAACACTATATATGTAGTTCTCTATCCTTCTTGTCAAAAGTCCACTTAGACCTATTCAATTACTTTTACATTTCAGTTGACAAACCGAACTATCTTCTCTATTACAATCGCACAAGTATTCTGTGTGTGATTCATTTACAATTGTGGCGCGAGTTACCTATAATTGTTTGGTCTTCTTTCTTCAATATATCTTCTGTTTCTTTTGTCAAAGTCTCTCATGCTGATTCAATTACTTTAGAACCATGCTTTGACGGAATAAATTCTTCTTCTTACAACATATTAAACGTTAGGCTTATGTTAATCGTTAAGCCTTCTACGATAGTTAACTTCACGCCGAACTTTTCCTTGCCCGTAACTTTACTCTCTTCTGCTACTGTCTGCCGTTTTCGCTTGTCTCACACTATTTATATCTCTATCACTTAATCGTCTGCATGCCTTGTAGAAATCTCTATATTCTCGAAGTCAATGTATTGCATGCGACATTCGATAGTAAT